>NC_044507.1:18214543-18349543 GCF_902362185.1 Chanos chanos
CGTGCTTGTCAAAAAGCCAGGTTTAATAACGTTTCCCTCAAGGGACGATGCACACTCTTCTTCCTTGGGCTTTGTGTTTCGATGGCTGTTAGCTTCGGAGAAGAGGGACAGGCCTGTCATCTTAACCTTGAGATGAACCGAGCTTTTGATTTCCATGAAAGATGACAAGTGAGGCAAGTTTACTTGTGAGTTTGAATGAAGTTTGATTATTCTAGTCTTTTTATGTGTTTATATTCCATATATTTTGTCTCAAAATTTTGAAGTCAAGAATAATGAGAGCATTCTCTACTACATTATGCTCCATGTAAATTAGATTTGAACAGTATTTTTCTTTCTTTTGCAATCCAGATTTTTTTTTTTTTTTTTTTGGCATAGCTGACTGTATGTAAACAAGCTGTTTGTAAGAGATTTCATTCTCTGGGGAGGTTGTCAGCAAGAGCACTTTACAGGAATGTAAGAGGATCTTGTTAAGCAACACATTACTGTAAATGATGGAGGCCTCAAAGCCGCAGCTGAGCGATTCATAATTTTCCCTCTTCTTTAGCCCAAACCGACGTCCATCAGGTTTTACAGAGTATTACTGCAGCGCAGCCAGCAGAAGACAGAGGAGGTGTTGCCAAAGGGGAGCCTGGCGAACAGCAGGTTCTCCCTGGCGTCTTTGTTTACCATGTGATGTTCACATGACTCACTCAGCTCGATCTAAGGTTTACCCATAATGCCTCACAGGTGTAAGCTTTGGTGATTGAAGAACCAGGACACCAGAGAGAAAAGAGATGGAGATGCAAATTACATCTCAGAATGTTTCTTTGCAACAACAACAACAACAACAGCAACAACAACAACCAAAAAAGGAGACATAGGATAGAAATGGGAAGTTTGAATTGAGCGGGAAAACATGTGTTCTTAGTTAGAGACAAGTTCATGGGATTTAAGGGGTAAAGCAGAATGGTGGTGATAGGGAGTAGAGGTGGGGGGGGGGGGGGGGAGTAGACAGCTGAGAGGGGGCTGAGTAGCTTTGTTTGAAACATTGTGTTTCTGTGCAGTTTGAAAGAATGTTCGACTGTTAAGATAACATTTTAACAGCTGCTTTTGCCCTCATCAAAAAAAAAAAAAACAATTCCACATGCTCCTCTCCAACGCTGAGGCTAAGCAGGCTAAGTCGCTGTGTCCTGCTGCCGCCCACCTGCTCTGCCAGTGGTGGGGTGGTTGGGGTGGGGAGGGGGTTCTGTGTGCGGAGCCCTGTTCTGTGAACTATATGCTCTTTGCGGTTGGTATGCGGGGACCTGCAGGGCATGAGAGAACGGCTGACTTCTCAGCCGGACTTACGCACGAACACTGTACCCTCGCAACCCTTGTGACCAAGGACCCCGGTGGAATTCGAGTTTCTCACACACTCGCGTCCCTGACGGGAAGGATCCCCTGAGAGCATTCCCACAGTCTCCCTGCGCCGACTGGTCGAGGAGTTGGGGAGGTCAGTGGAGTAGAAGAAAAGAGACCTTTACTGTGCTCAGGCCTCACACCAGGAGAACTTTTACTGTGGACGTTTTATGGTGCTTTTAATGAAGTAGTAGGTCTAGTGTTTCCCTCTGGATCAGATTTGAAATTCAAACCCTCATAAACAAACAAATACACACACACACACACACACAAGTAAACACACACACACACACACACACACACACACACGTGCACAAAAACGCACATGATCATCTCCCTTCCCACTGTTACCTCAGCTGTAATTGAATTGATTTTAACCTATATCATAGAGTGTAATTACTATTACTGCGGTCTTGTGTGCCCTGAGAGTGAGGATACATGCTTTAAGAGATTTTGTGGGCCTGTCTGTCAGCCAGAGTTTGCTGTGGGCTCCTCTGTAGGGTCCACTCTTTGTCCTGCGTGTCAGCTAACACAGGGGGAATAAGAGGCAGTTGACACGGTTGGCCTGGCAGTGTTCCAAATAGGCCTCTATGGCTGGGACTCAGAGCTGGCCAGACACACAAAGCCTTTTTTTTTTAACTATAGCATGAATTTTTGTCTAATATGCACATCACTGACATAAACGCTTTTGATTTATTTGCTTTTGAATCTCTTTTTGCCGAAGCAAGGGGCTATCGTCTTATGTGGTGGTTAAAAAAAAAGAAAAAAAGGGACAACGCTTTATTCTACAGTCCGCTATTTACCAAGTATTAACTAGGAACTAAGATGGTAATAAAATACAGTAATTAGGATAGGAAATACTAAAAGATTTCCTGGTAAATACATAAAAACCTACTAGGAAACTAGATGGCAACAACCCTAACCTTAACCCTAACCATCTAGTTTCCCAGTAGGCTTCCATGTACTTCCTAGATAATAACTTAGTACTTACTATACATGTCTAAAGGGTACTTTCTGAATAACTATATTTTGTTGCAATCTAGTTTTCTAGTAGGCTTCCATGTACTTCCTAGATAATAACTTAGTACTTACTATACATTTCTAAAGGGTACTTTCTGAATAACTATATTTTGTTGCCATCTAGTTTAGGTTTCTATGAACTTACCAGTAAATTATTTAGTACTTCCTATCCATTTTTTTTGGCACTATCCTAATAACTGTTCATACCTGGTAATTAGCGGACTATAAAATAAAGCGTTATCAAAAAAGGAAGTACGCTGACAGGCAGATGGGAAGTTTCTGACAGCCGTGTGCAGTAAATGTCTTTCTTTTCGCCATATTAACTGGAGACATTGAGCTGTGAATCGACTGAAAATGCAGCTCCGTTTCGCTCTCTGAAGAGTCGAGGAAGTCTGTTGACCTTGAAATGAACCAAGAGACTGCATCCATGGCAACAGGTGGTCATTCTTCCTCTTTCATTGCTGGTGATCATGGATACTGCAGTCTTTGTTACTTTTCGGTCATCAAAGACATCAAAGTGAAAGAGCTGTGGACACTTTGGCTTTGCGAGTGACCACTTGACCTGCAAATGCCCTTACTTGTGGAGAAGTGTCGCAGGAAATGAACTGAATATTACCGCACTGTGGCGACATGAGGTTGCGTGTGTGGGCAGGGTAATGCCATATACAAGGTACTAGCATGTCACAGGACAGAAAGCAGACCCAGGGGGTAAACAGAAACAAATACTACGGCGGTGGTCCTTTATATTCAATTACACATAGTTCACCGGGCTGACCTCCTAATTTATTTTGCTTTTATGATTGGTTTTCATAGTAAAGGGCATGGTAGAAAATAGAATCGCTGGATACTGTTTTTTTTTTTTTTTTTTTTTTTAAGAGTGAGAGTAAATGGAGGACAGATTCAGAATAGAATCCAGATCAAATATATTTCTCATGAAATTGTTATTCATTATGTTGTTTGGCTGTGACTCTTCCTTGGTTCCACTTTACTGACAAAGTTCAATGATGAATTACCAAAGAATAATCTTCATTTTGGCCTGAGTGCTATGCATGTTTTATCAGAGGCTCCCGATGGAAAACCTTTGGACAGTAAATATAACTGAACTTCCTGTGAATGCAGTTTGCTCTCTAGCCGACGTAAACAAATGCCTCATAATCTAAACATCATCTCTGAACTGGAAGTTTGATACAGCGCTTATTGCTTTAAATGGCCAAGAGTTTGAGGATTTTCCACTGGAGCAGCGGCCGTCGGGTCCATTTGCATGAGGCTTGTTCGTTGGAAGTGGGACTATGTGTGCTGGCAGGTGGCAGAAGGGCGCACGCCGTCGTATTAGTGTGTGTGGAACAGAGGGCATAAACAGAACTTTCATGTGGCTCTGTTTCACCACAATAATGGTCACTCCACAGTACTCCTCCTGCCCCACCCAGCAGAACGAGAACCCTGCCACATTAGAGCCGTCCCCTAAAAACAACATCCCAGACTTCAGAGAGCAACCAAAGAGTCGGTTAACCCCACTTTCCAATTTCCCTGTCTTTACTTTCTGAGGCCCTGTTGTTCATAGATTGGCTTGTGTACACGACATGGCGAACGAAGCATAACTTGGCTCAGTGACTGACTCGCCAGAACAAACCAGATTTCCTTTGATTGCCTTTAAGAAACAGAGTCACAATCTGTTCGCTGATTACAGAGGTCGTCGTGATTCCAAGTTGCATAAATGTACAGAATGCTTGGCTCAAGGTTTTATCTTACCATCTATGAGATGAATGGGTCTGTACACTTTATGTCAGAGACAATGTCCAGCACAGAGGAACAGAGAACAAAGGGAGAAATCAGATGAAACTCATATGATGGCTTCTCTGCTTTTTTTCCCCCTTCTGTATGGAACGTTTTGTGTGTGGAACAAAAATAGAACTTGTGAACAGAATTGAGTTGTCTGTACATGGGTTCGCGATCATATGATGTTTTTACTTGGTATGGTCACATAACTAGAACTGCCTTCAGCCCTGTGTAGATAAAATATCGTCTATACCCAAAGTCTGCGACTTATTTCGCCTGGAGGCCCGGCAGTTTCACGAACGGCTTTGTGTTAAATGTCAACATATGTTTGCCAAGTTCATCTCTAAACACTTGAGGTGAGGTTGAGACAGTGTTGTAGCTGATATAATGGCTATTTATTTTATGGGACTTAATCACAGGGCTGACTCTGCACTGTCTTACCTTCTACGCTCTAAACGCGAGCCTTCTGAGACAGATAATGATGCACTTCTCTTTTCTTCTCCATCTTCTGGTCTCACTCATGAGACTGCTGATTTTGTTCAGGGCTCTCAGGCAGAGATGAAAGGGGTGACTCTGCACTTTCTGGAAGTCTGCCGAGCTGCAGCGAGTGACAGGGACTTTTTTTTTTTTTAATGACTGAATGTATCATGGTTTGTGGAATGTTAAGTCAGGCGTGGATGTCATTTTCGATTGTCTAATGACATCCACAATCCCTTATCAGAGACAGGCATCTCTGTTTTGTTTGCTTGACTGCATGTCGGTTCATGCGACACGGACGTGACAGTGACAGTGCCTCTGTCCACTCACATTCCCTCTGCTCCACATTAGAGACATTAAAGCCTAGTGCTTCTCAGTCCCTATACACAGGACTGTAAGTCAAACCGAGACAGTCGGAGCCCTACATGGCCCTGCTGTCTCACACATATGTCACTTTTCCACTGCATTGTGCCAGCTCTTCTCAATTTGACTCTACTTGCCTTTATTGGTTTTCCATTAGGCAAACCTACTGCCTAGTAACTGGTACCAGTTACTATTTTTCATACCTACTCCGTCGTGGTTCCAAGCAAGCTGAGCAGGTACCAAAACGTGGCATGAAAACCCTGCAGACTACTGATTGGTCAGAGAGACTCATCACCCGCCATTTTTAAAAAACGGCAAGCTACTATAGCTAGCACAAATTTTCGATCCACTGATCGATTCTCGATTCACTAAGCTACTATAACGGCAGTCCGCAAAACCACGCTGTGGTCGGGTTGAAGAGGTACAGACGTTTCTTGGACCGGTGGCCGTTGAGGGAATGAGAAGACATACGCTGTGGTCTCTGAACACGTCACAACAGTTTCTTGCAGTGTCACCAGCTACATTGAGGGGGGTACTAACTGCTGTGGAAAACAAATACGGTACCAGGCACCAAAAGGCAAGTAGAGTCGAGTCAAGCTGGTACCATGCAGTGGAAAAGCGCCAATACACTTAACGGAGGGGCCTGGCCGGAGAGCTGCCAACCCTGCCCCCCCCCCCCCCCCCCCAAGCCGATCCGGGACTGTATCCTCATTCCCCCTCTATCAGAACCTGCGGCTGGGGCTTTGGGGAGTCCTGTTATGTCTGCCTCCTTTACAACTTTCAGACAGGAAAGTCTGAGCTGAGTCTCTGTTACTCTGGATGCGTAGCATGTGTGAGGAGGAGGCATCTGTCACAGCTAACATGTGCACTGAAAAGCAGGATGGAAAAATACTTAGCAAGTTTCCCTGCCTCTCTGGCAAAATAACGGCAAAGATTTGTGCTGTCATTATATTACAAAACAAAACAAATAAAATTAAGATATAATAATTCAGTGCAAGGGATTTACAGTTTCAGTCTCTGGTTTCTTCAGGTGTGCGAGTAAGCAGGGATGTTTGGTTCAGCCGAACGGAATTGAGTTGTCTGGAGTACATGGGTTCACAATCACACAATGTTTTTACTCAGTATGGTCACATAACTAGAACTGCCTTCAGCCCTGTGTAGATAAAATATCATCTATACCCAAGGTCGACGACAGATTTCATGACCTGGATCCCCGGCAGTTTCACGAACGGCTTTGTGTTAAATGTCAACATATGTTTTCCAAGTTCATCTCTAAACACTTGAGGTGAGGTTGAGACAGTGTTGTAGCTGATATAATGGCTGCTTATTTTATGGGACTTAATCTCAGGGCTGACTCTGCACTGTCTTACCTTCTACGCTCTAAACGCGAGCCTTCTGAGACAGATAATGATGCACTTCTCTTTTCTTCTCCAACTTCTGGTCTCACTCATGAGACTGCTGATTTTGTTCAGGGCTCTCAGGCAGAGATGAAAGGGGTGACTCTGCACTTTCTGGAAGTCTGCCGAGCTGCAGGGAGTGACAGGGACTTTTTTTTGTGAAAGGGCTCGGCCAGGGCTCTGGTACCGGTCCAGCTGCATTCCTCTGGGGCGAGCTGTCCAATATCATTTCTGCTCCTTTTGACAGGAGCCCCCTCGGAGCCACAAAGGAGTGGCTGTGGAGGCCCATCATTGTCCCAGCTCTCCCAGTCCCCCCTTTTTTTCTCCGCAAAGCCTAATTACCCAGACGCCAAGGCTGAGTCTCCAGTCCAGCTGCGGCCCCTGCCAAAGAACCATTCAACAGGTGCCTCCGTCTGCTGCCCTAATCATTCCCAATCTAATTACATGTTGTCAGTACAAAGCAAATGATTTGACACATCTCTTTTTTCAGCTACTTGAATTTTGATAAGTTTTCTCTTTGTGGTCTGAGCCCCCTTTGATGTCAAACCCCTTCAATGTTTGTTGCTATGCCTGGTTGTGTTTTGTTTTTGCTTCTTTTCTTTTTTTTTTGTTTTGCTTTGAAATGGAATGGTGCGATTCGTCGGTTTCATTCTTAATGTTAACTTTACTTTCTCCTCTTCTTTTAATGGCAGTTGGGTTTAGTTGTTTTAGCATAGAGGGGGATGGAAGCTCCCTATAGGCTGCATTCTACAACCCCAGCGCAAGTTCTGGCATGACAACGACAAAGCAAAACCCCGGGCGTTAATGATAGCTCTCGCACACATAAATCTCTAATGCAAAAGTATCTCCTGTGATATCATGCCTAAGCCTGCGGTATCACACACAGCACAGGTAAACCAGACAGACGCTGGGGGTTCGCAGGTGCGCTGTTTAATCCTGTGAAAATGACAAGCAGGGACGGGAAGTCGGGGGGGGGGGGGGGGGGACCCGCGGCAGGCTTGGCCGGGGCAGATGGAGCTCTTTTAGAGTTACATTTCTGCGGCGGGGGGGGGGGGGGGGGGGGGGATTACGGCTGCGTGAGAGAAGATAAGGGAATGTGAGATCAGAGTGCTGTTAAACGGACCTGCCAAATCCAGTGTAGGCGCTGCTGCCACCCCTGAGTACGGCTGTCTGCCAACATTCCTCTATGGCCCCGCTCTTTCACCGAACGCCTCTTCCTAAAAATCACTCCAATCAGCCCGCAAGCTCGAGTTCAAGTTCAGCTCTGGTCTGTCTCACGAAAAAATTCAAAAAGTCAAGATTTACATGCGTTTTTGAAAAGAAAAAAAAGAAGAAAGAATATCATGAAGGCAGGGCACTTAAAGACAAAACAAAACAGAAAAATGGATAAAACAGATACAGCACCACACTGCTCTCTCTCTCTCAAAAAAAAGAGTGAATGTATTATGGTTTGCGGAATGTTAAGTCGGGCGTGGATGTCATTTTCGATTGTCTAATGACATCCACAATCCCTTATCAGAGACAGGCATCTCTGTTTTGTTTGCTCGACTGCATGTCGGTTCATGCGACACGGACGTGACAGTGACAGTGCCTCTGTCCACTCACATTCCCTCTGCTCCACATTAGAGACATTAAAGCCTAGTGCTTCTCAGTCCCTATACACAGGACTGTAAGTCAAAACGAGACAGTCGGAGCCCTACATGGCCCTGCTGTCTCACACATACACTCAGCGGAGGGGCCTGGCCAGAGAGTACCCCCCCCCCCCCCACCCCACCCCCCACCCCCCCAAGCCGATCCGGGACTGTATCCTCATTCCCCCTCTATCAGAACCTGCGGCTGGGGCTTTGGGGAGTCCTGTTATGTCTGCCTCCTTTACAACTTTCAGACAGGAAAGTCTGAGCTGAGTCTCTGTTACTCTGGATGCGTAGCATGTGTGAGGAGGAGGCATCTGTCACAGCTAACATGTGCACTAAAAAGCAGGATGGAAAAGTAATTAGCAAGTTTCCCTGCCTCTCTGGCAAAATAACGGCAAAGATTTGTGCTGTCATTATATTACAAAACAAAACAAATAAAATTAAGATATAATTGTTCAGTGCTAGGGATTTAGAGTTTCAGTCTCTGGTTTCTTCAGATGTGTGAGTAAGCAGGGATGTTTGGTTCAGCCGAACCACACACACACACACACACACACACACACACACACACACACACAGTGTGTGTGTAATGACTAGCAGCACTTGACCAGCAGCAGCAGCTACTTAGAGCTAAACAGAGCATAGCTGTCTTTATGAGACGTTTCCACGGCACACAAACATGTGCAGTGAGGCTCTGGCAGTGGATGTTCGGGTCATCCCTTAACACACATGCTGGCGGAAGAGAAGATCTCTGAGGACTGTGCTTTTCCTCACACACAGGTAACCAGTCCTGAGGTAGTTCAGTACCTGAACAAACATCTGAGGAATGCATTTACTGTAGTAATCAATATATTCTATAGCGTGTATACTGTTGGAAGCATGTGGACTTTGCACTGCATTGTAATTATCCTTCCAGCTGAACTGAAGGGCAATTCAGTGTACTGAACACTTTTTTTTCACACTTGTAATTTGAATTCAAGTGAGTAGTGAACAACAAATGTGAATGCAAGGTTTGGCTGACAGCTTTACTCAACAACATTTATTGTAATTGCTGAGGTTTGCTCCTAAGTCTACCTTCAGGTTTAATGTAATAACTCTGTCGCTTTAATCTACTTTATCGTCCGGGCGTAATTAGCATGTTGCCATGCTACTCTTGTTTTGGAAGACAGCCTCTCCACCTTCTCTGGCAATAGTTCCGTTGCTCCTAGTAACGGCTGATTTTATATGGCAGTAAAAAGAAATTTCAGATTTGGAGGACTATGAATGACTACAGTGATGCCAGATTACTTTTAAGGATTGGTAAGAATAGATTTGTATGCATGGGAGGAAGAGTAAAATTACACGGGTCATGCGTTCTACCCAAAATCTCAGACTGGACATGCGCCATCTACTGGTCAGTGAAAGAACTTCAGTTAAAAACGTTATCTGAATCTATGGGGACATCTTGTGGTGACTCACATCGTGAATTTGTTTTTCCTTTCGTTCTTTTTCCTTTTCTTTTTTTTTTTTTCCAAACCACACTGCTCATACCTCTCGTGACCACTCCCAACCAAGGGTGAAGAAACACAAAGATATAACAAAAATAAAAACCACCAACTTGCTGCTGTTACATATTCATAATGCACATTTTTTTTTCCTTTAAGACCTCCAACATGGCTCCTATACAAAGTTTTCGAATAACCATAAAAGGCACAGACATGTACACAAACGTAGCCTGCGGCAGTACGACGTATTACCACATTTTGTCGATGGCTCTGGTATGTGAGTCATCGTGCATCATGTACTTTCGCTTTATGTTGTTTTTGTAGTAAAAACATTTTGTTTTCAAAATGTAGGGATATTATACTATGATAGGAATGTCCACAGCAGATTTATTAAATGTTTCCAGATCCAAGATCCAAAAACATTAAAATTAATTGTGTATCTGGACTAATGAGTCACTGAACACCATCCGCTGAAACGTATGTGAAGCAACGCATAAAAGTGTTCAGCAAACCCCCCCACTGTTTATTAGTGCAGTCACTGTTTTTGCTCCAGTCTAATATATAAAGAATACCTGCATATTTAAATGAGTTTAGATGTTTTTAATGAGAACGCGTATGATAGGACAAAGTGCATTGGTGTGATAGCTGTAATCCAATGACATGAGTCTTAAGTGAAGAGATTGACAGCATGCAGCGGTAATGAGGCATCAGGTGGTGGGAGAGAGAGATACTGTCAGATCTCCTGATGGATACATTTCGCAGGTCTCTGACCTCAGGCCAAAGTGCCACCTTCCCACCACAAACCAGTCTGCTACTCATAACACCTGGGTACAGATTGGTACCACTCAAATTGAATATTTTTCACTCAAAATGGACACATCTTTTTTTTTTTTACTTTATTGAGTTCACTGTACACACGCCATATACACACTCAAGTCACAACGAAGGCAGAGAGGTGTGAGTAGTCTCGTATGGAGTGCGTTATGACGGAACCAACTGAGACACAGCAGTGTGATGAGTGTTGCAGTGTGTGTGTGTGTGTGTGTGTGTGTGTGTGTGTGTGTGTGTTCCAGCACATCTCTCTGTCTACGTTTTGCAGAGGGTGAGTTCCTCAGTGCCTTTCCTAGAGTCAGTCCTGCGGAGGTGAATAATGTGTGAAAGGTCAGGCTGTCCGAGAAAGAGTGGAACTGCTGATGGAGAAGAAAGAAAGGGTAAAAGTGTGAATAGTGATGGTGGTGGTGGTTTGGGTGTGTGTCTCTGTGTGCGTTCTCACGCATGTCTACATGTCAGGGAGAGAGTTTTAACCGCATGGTTAGAAACAACATTCTTCTGTGCTCCCTCGAAAGCTTTAAACGGCGAAGCGAGAAGACTGGGGATGCAAATCCGACAGAAGGGGAACGCGTCAGTAAAAGCGATGAGTAACAACCAAATCCAATTAACCCCCACTATATCGCTGTTCCCCCACGAAACAATTATCCTGGCATTCAAAACAGTGAAAGTCCATTCAACTGGAATAAACTGCATTTGCAATGTACAAAAGATGGAGCCCTTTAAAAAAAAAAAACCCAAAATGACAGCACAGTCACATCTCTTTCAACCACAATGCATGTGCTGCATCACGTTAAAAGAAATGAACGAAGAGATTAACGGGATGAGGAGAAATGGAACGGAGGGAGAGAGGTATCCAAAAAGAACGGAGCAGTAATATTGGAACATCAAACCGTCTCAAATTTAAGAATCACTTTAGCATAAACAAATACAGTCTTTAAGCAAAGACAAGTTCTTACAGAAATGCTACAACAGAATCTTTAACACAATTCAGTGTGGCTCAAGGACAACGTACTGCACATTCACTGTTTTAAATAGAAGAATTTCACATAATTATTTCCTTGAATAGAGACTGTCAATTACCTCAGATTTTCACAGGTTTATGAGATTTCTTAACAAAATATGCAGAATCTAAATTTCTCAACACCGTTTGCCAAGGCGACACACACTCTACGGAAAGGTTTGCTTAAATTATTTGGATGCGCAATGCTGTAAACCATTTGGCCCGGTAACGGACGTTGTTTGTGTTTCATATATTGTCAAATCAGTTCACAGGGTTTCAGTCAAGGGTTAGTGTACTTACGAATCAGCCCCAAATCTAATTCAATCAATAAGACTTTTTTCAATCGATAAGACTTATACATTTTTTTTAAATAAATACTATCGTTAACTTATGTCATGTAGTGTAACTTAGATTTAACTCTGCTTAAACATTGAGAGCAGCACGGCATGCTGCTAGGAGACAAAATACTCATTTTTAAATTTCTTTTAGGAACAACATTTAAAAATACACATCTGAAATGCTTTTAAATAGTAAACACAGTACAACAGGTATAAAAGCACACCATCAGAAATACGTATAACAGCCAAATAAAGCCAAATTACTCCTCTTCCATTGATTTTTCAATCTCCTTCAGTCTTCGGACAAACTCCTGTGCTTCTCGGTCGCCAGTCCTCGCCTCCAGCATCTTCATGATGGGCTTTTCTGCATCGAGACAAACAAAACTGCTAGGTACAGGTTTGTCTTACATAAGAGACAAAACAATACTGAGTTTTCTTAATAGAGAAACTATCAATAGGGAACAATGAATGTAACTGGAAAACCCTTGAGATAAAAAAAGAACACATATGTTATGAAAGGGGTATTAGAGTAGACTTAAAGAATGCAATCTAATCACACTTGCTGCTGTGTCTCTGAAGCATTAAAAAAGCTCATTCTGCTTGCGTACTGAAAATCAGATTGCGATTATTATCATTTGAACCGATTTTTTAATTACAATGAACATCAACATCAGTTTCCTCTACTGCACACAGGCCAGTAACAAACTATGAACGTATGGAAAAACTTGGTACCGCTGGGTTTTTGGCGGGACAGGTGCAAGATAAAGGGTTGCACAGTCTTGCCGGCGGGGGTGGCGTTCGGTCTGCCCGGCCAGCAGAAGTCACTCAGCGGGGCCACTGCCTCGCCCGCAAAATCATTGGTGGACAACCAGTCATAGTCCATCACAGTGAAGGTCAAACAGGCATACCTGTGTCTGTACTGCTCAGGGCTTACGTGGCTACAGTAAACAAATCAAAGAAAAAAAAAATGCACCAAGAACTATTCAAATGCCGTGTTCTAGGGAAGACAAATGCAGCAGGACATACTGAGTATTATACACTGCGTTATAACCATTGCTCTGTTTATAATAATGCCTCTGAATATGATCAAAATTTAAAAAAAAAAAATGTCACAAACATTATCATCTTGTCTGTAGTACACTTGGACTAACTCAGTCACTCACAAGTAGAAGAGCTCATCAAAGACAGGATGAAGAGTCTTCAGCTTGACTTGAGTGCGTTGGCTCTTAGCCATTGGGAAGAGATGGTGAGGACAGAGTTCCACGATGACAAATGGGTCGCTGAGACCTGCATACGTGTGTGTGTGTGTGTGTGTGTGTGTGTGAGAGTACATGTGTGTGCGCGTGCGTGTATGTGTGTGAGTGTGTGTGTGTGAGTACGTGTGTGTGTGCACGCGTGCGAGAGTGTGTGTGTGTGTGTGTGGGTGAAGGGTGAAAGACAGGTCTCAGTAAGGCTTACGCAGAAGTAGAGCAGCTTATGCTATTAGTCATTCACTTACCGTTTGCGTCCAGAGCGATCAAGTCGGCGGCGTGAAGAATTTCCACCGTAAGCCTCTGCTCTGGAGCATCATAGTAACATTTCACGCTTATGCGGCCGAACCGGCTGTGCTTTAGGATCCTCTGAAAAATGGATAAATACTCCTCACACACACAGATTGTATTTTAGGAGAAAAACTTCTCAAATATGTCTATTTGAGATAACAACCAAAATATTTTTTTTTTTCACACGGGTCATTTCCTTCAAAACAGAGCAGTTCTTTATGACGTCAATGGGCGTCAAACTCCCATTGACTGAGAGCAACTCGCTGAGCGGAGGAGCAATTTGACTATAATCCAAACTCTTTCATCTGATCTGTCAGAGGAAATGATGCAGGGGAAACTTTTAATCAGAGGAGGAAGACAAACTATTTGTGAAGTCTCAGCTCCCAATCAACACCTCCTCTCACTGCAGGGGCCAAGTCAGAGCCCTGCTGGCCCCCAGCGGGACTGCAGCCTACCTGCTGTGAGATTTTCTCCAGAAAGTATTGCTCGATCAGCTCAAAGGAGGAGCATTTGTTCAGACGTAGCTCCTCTTCGAGGGCCTGAAACAGCGGGGGGAGGGGGGGGGGGGGAGGGGTGTGAGTTGGCCAAATTCTTTCTTCGTGGGACAGCACCAAGCTAACATTTAGGAGGCCTTACCTTGTAATCTCCGCTCTTCAGGTCTTCCAGAAGCAGGCCGTCTCCTTCAGCGTGGAAGAACTGCACAAGAGTCTGACACAGAACATCAGTGATGTAAAATGGCGTCTTGGGCTTCTCTCCTTGTTTATGCTATGGCACCTATCATTCTCTCTCTCTCTCTGTCTTATTCTCTCATTCTCTCATTTTCTCTCTCTCTCTCATCCTCTCTCTCTCTCTCTCTCCCTCCTGCTCTTGTTTTTCGGCAAGTGAAGCGTAATCCCAGACTGAATGAACAGACCAAGCAGTACTCTCTGAACAGCGTGAAACCCCTGGTATGCAAATGGACTAACTATATGGAACACCACATGTTCTGCCCACACATTTAGCATTTCATGACTTTTCATGCGAATCTGTCGCGTATCCCTGCCAGTCCCTCTCTGTTGGAATATGAAACTAACACATTGTCATTCTTGTGGGGACTCCCCTAAATACACAACCGAGCGGCTGCCAAGAGAGAGAGAGATGGTGATGAATATCTGATGCGTCTCTCCTAAGATGCCAGGATGTGCCAAACGAGAAAAACAGTGAGTGCTGGTAGTAAGCTGAAGGAAACCAAGAACGAAAAAAATTCACATTCCAAAATTCTGCACATGATACTCCGGAACCCTCGTCCTCACATCCGCTTGTTAAGTCACAATAAATAGGCAGTAAGTGTGATTCAGCACTGTACCGCACGAAACCACGATACCACTACAATACTATTTACATGCAAGCCACATCAGAACAGACCTCAACGGTATACTGGAACCTGTTATAGAACTCCACTTGAACACCTCGGTTCTCTGCCACAGTGTCCAAAATCATTCTGAGGAGAACCTCCCATAGGCATTGGAGAACCCTGCGGATAGACGAGGAGACAGAGAAGACAGAGTCATGCGACGGAGAGAATGATGTTCTCCATTAAAAGCATGTCCTACTTGGCTCAAGAGAGGTACAGTGGTGCACAAACAGTAATTATCCAACACATTTCTCTTCCTGTTTCAGATGGCTTACATCCACATATTCAGTATTAATTACGATGTGTTTCTTCTATGTACAGGAAAGCAAATTGGAAATAATCACCGTGCCAGAGTTTCTTTGACCAGTGACTCATTGAGGATGGCTACAGTGTTGTCAAGGTATTTCATCAGAGGAGACACTGCCTGGAATGATTCATAAAAGCGGGGATTAAATATAAACACATCCAAGTGAGGTTTTCAGTTTTGTTTAAAGTCAGGTTATGGAGGATACACACACACACACACACACACACACACACACACACGAGCGTGTGCACACAGAGAGAAAAACGAAGAATATAGTGCAGCACACTTACTTCATCGTTGTTTATGGAGTCTGGAGAAAGGCTAATGTGTTGTATGTATCTTTTTAAATCTGGTAGCATCTACAAAATATGACAAAACACAGCCTTGCATCAGGATACCCAAGGAATGATATATACCTCTGAGAAAATGCATTCATCCGCATACGACAGGAACAGTAGGTACAGCTGTGAATCTTCATACAAGAACATGGTTCACATTACATGATTACATGGACACAATAATATTAACTGAGAGTTTTCTCACAAAACAAACAATATGTCCATGTTTCGACTGAGAAATGACACTCGTTTAACTTAACTCTCGTTTTGTCGTGAATTTGGCAATGCCCAGTTACCAATGACGTATGTGTGGGAGACAAGGGAACCACCACAGCTGGTGTGAGGGTGGCCGTCACAAAAACGAGCCACTTTAACCAGCAGCGTTAAAAACCAGAAAGTGCCTGTGTTACATAGCTGCAAGCTATTTTGTGCGAACATTTTGACCTCCTATTTACTCTTCATGCCTCCCACATAGCTAGCCTGTATTGTTGAAAATTGCTCATAAGTGCTGGAGTGTTTGCCTACGTACAGTCTTGCTTTTCCTCCGAGACTGCGGTCTCCACAGTGGGTGCTCTAATACCTTATCAGTCAGGTGGGTGATGAGGCGTTTGGCCTCCCTCTGGAGGTCGATGTCGGCATTGTAAAGCTGGCCGTTCAGGGACTTGTTGACCTGCTCCTTTCCCTCCGCTCCACACGACTCCTCCATGGCCTGTTCCACTCCCCGCCAGTCCAGGTCGCGTGGAAGGCCCCCCAGGTACACCCGGACATGCTCCGTGTTGTTCAGCGCAACACACAGCTGCCCGAAACCCCGGAGACAAAGAGGAGAAGGAGGAGGAGGAGGACGGAGGAGGAGGACGGAGGAGAAGAAGGCAAAGAAAGAAAAGAAAAGAGGGAAGAAAATAAAGAGGGCTGAATGGGGCGGAGAGGTGGAGGGAGCAAACAATAGAAAATGAATAGAACAAGCTAACGAGTGCAAACATACCAAGACACAGACATACCGCTGAGATGTCAGTGTTGTCAGGGAGAAAAGTACCCGCCGCTGACATTTACCTCACATGTAATAAAAACAAGCCCCCCCCCTTCTCCCCCACCCCCAATCCCCCTCCCCCCTCCGTCAGAGGGCCTTACCTGCACCGTGAGGCTTTTGTGGTCTCGTCCCAGCTGCGTCCTCTCAATCTTATGTTTTATCAGCTCAGAGTAACACACCGCCTCGCTACAGAAATTCTGTTGTCGTAGCAGAGGAAACAGAGCCATGTTATGCAAGTGAAACCATCAATTCAACCATCTATTTTTCTCACGCCTGTTTTTTTTTTTTTTTTTTTCTAGTGCTTTCTTGATTGAGGCGGTGCAACGGTACGGCTTTTTGGAGTGGATGCTTGTGCTCGCTGGTGGAACTCACATCTGTCAGACGGGTGATGAAGATGAAGGCGCCCGCTGAGTCGGGCCAGGCGAGTTCGGCCCAGAATTCCCGCACCTGGCTGAAGCACGTGGTCACCTCCACCGCGGAGGAGCTGTGTTTGGCCTGCTGCTGGACAGGCTCCAACTGTTTCATACAGATGCACAGGCGTATCGAAAAAAAAAAAAACCCAACAACTTACAGTTAACCACCCGCCCACACACATACACACACATACACACACACACCCCCATTCAGCCACTGCACACACATACACACACACGTAAACACACACACACACACACACTCAAAAACACACACACACATGCACACATTCATACACACAAATACTTTTCTACACACAAATGTTCAAGCGCACAATGAATGCACACCCCCAACTGTGTATGAATGTGAGACATTTACATCCTGGTGGGCAGAAAACTATTCATTTTCTTCACCAGAGGAAGTTAAAAATAGAGAAACTCTGCTCTGAGGCTCCTTGACTGCGGCATTTGCCATGGCTCCAGAATACTCTAGGGTGTTCTGTACGCAGTCCGACTTCTGAATTTTGACCTAAACTCACCTGGTCCATCTCAACCGCTCTTCGGATCCGGTCGCACGATCTTTCGTGAACTATCTGCAGCCACTTGTGGATGGAGGTTTTGAACCAGTTATGAAAGCCAGTCAGTGCCAACATTTTAGCATCCCTGAAAACAGACAGCTTTTATGAATCACCGGTTAAAAATACTTTGGCAACATAAATAAATAAATAAATAAATAAATAAATCTGAGAGCGAAAGTGAGAATGAAATCGAATGCTTTTATTCAGACAGTTGGAAACAGTGCTCAAGATAGCTACAGCAACTTCTTATCCGTCAACATCCACATATGGTCCCCGTGAGTGAGTCACGGTCTTTCATATGTCTCAGTTGGAGAGTCCAGCAGGTTTATCTGATCCCTGTGGATTGGCTCAGTAGACATCTCTGACTCACTTGAGAGGCAGGAACTCCCTGAAGCGTTTGAGGGTCTTCAGAGACATGTAGAGCTCAAAGAGGGTCTCCCCCATGGTCTGGGTGAGACGAGAGCTCTCCTGCTCCAGGGTCCCGCAAACCCTCTCCATGGCAACGCTCACGTCATCTGCCACCTGGAGAGGCACGCGAGAAGCAACAACATTTAACTGACTTCTGTTTAATCAGAGCGAAGATGGCATGCCAACATGCTACAAAAAAAAAAAAAAAACCTCTCTCACCAGTTTCTCGAGCTGTCGGTATGAGATGCTGAAAAAATCCACTTTTACTGAGCTACATGTTGGAGAAAAAGAGCAAATCAGTACAAAGTGTACTTGAGTCGTTGTTCTCGGGAGCTTTAGCGACACTAAACATACCCTTCTTAGGGCAACCGATGAGAGGCAAAGACCTGTGTGACACACTGTACTCAGAATTTTGGCCAATTTACCTGTAGTAGAGCTTATTATAGATGTTCTGTCCTGTTCGAACATCGGCACAAACTGCATCCACCACTTGAACCAGACGCGACAACTGCTCTTCAAGAGTCTGCGGGGGGGGGGGGGGGGGGGGGGGGGCATAGGTTGCAACAAAGGCAGCGCAAACTTCGAGCCAGCCCATTATCACAGCTGGGGCTATTCAAAGAGCTTCACCCACAAAAATACAATAGAAGCACATCAAAATGCTATTTTGATTTCTGGGATGTGATTTTCACATGTGGAACAAACTCCTACCCCTTCATCTGGTTTGAAGTGTGAGATTGTTGCTTCGTACCACTCGAGTGTTCCTTTCTGTAAACAGAAAGACAGCGGGTGTGCTTACTCATACAAATGTTGGGCTCTGCCAACCGTAATAAGCTCTTCAAACATAAAAAAAATGGCAGCAGTTAATGACGCCATTATATCTTAATTCTGATTAGGCCGTTCTACCTTAATGACGGTCGCGATTTCCAGGTGGAGCTCATTACGGGAGGGGCAAGCCACCTTGAATGCTTGCATGGTTTGCATGTGCCCTATACTCCTAAGACACACATACACACACATACAAATGAGAGCAGCTACCATCCACTGTCTGGGACAAAATAATGTATCGGTTTATCTGTGCACACTTCAGATCAGCAGTAAGAAGATGCAGCTATCTCTGCATGGTTGCAGAGAACATGTATTGTAAAAGCCTAGTTCAAACTGCTGACGAGAACTTGGAGATTTTACATGGATCTGGGTTACCATCTGTCAGCCCTGCCAGTAGATTTCAATCGCTCTACAGAATTGTAGCGGGTTTTGTGAATATGTGTGTGAGTGTGTGTGTGCCTGTGTGTGTGTATGAGAGTGTGAATTTGAGTGTTATGTGTGATTGAGCGTGAGTGTGTGTCAGGACTTTTTGCTCTCTGAGATGACGATCGCAGTACTACATATTTAAAAATAACACAGGGGGAAAAAAAGCACCATAGGAAACCAATTCTGCCGAATTCTTCTGTCCAATAGGGAGCACGCAGGGAACATGCAGCCAGTGTGGCCATAGCCGCACACAGACTTTCTCAACACACAGCTGCTTATACTGATGGCAAAAATATTTGAGTCTGAACAGAGTCTCCAGCCTCAGCCCATTGAAAATTGGCTGGCAGGTCCAATTTTTATGTGTGCTGTTGAGCGTGACTGACTTGACGGTTTGTGTGTATGTGTGTGTGTGTGTGTGTGCGCGCGCGCGTGCGTGTGTGTGTGCGTGTGTGTGTGTGTGTGTGTGCGTGCGTGTGCGTGTGCATGTGCGCGCGCGTGTATTTGTGTGTGTGTGTGTGTATGTGAGTTTACCTCAGCATAAGTTCACAGCGCGTGACAGCAGCAGGGTTGGTGCAGGGGAATACCTGTCGCATGTTCTTCATCAGAGACAAGCAGTAGTCACAGTAGAGTCTGAAGCTTTCCGCCAGCTCACTTCCCTACAAAACAGGAACGAAAACAGCAAGAAAGGAGGAAGGGAAAAAAAAGGAGCTTTCAATGCATAGTTCAGGTACGATGTCCAGAGGTCACACACACACACACACACACACACACACACACACACAGGCTTTACATATATGACAAAGAATCCTCTCAGCATCTCAGAGGTGAATGAAGAGAAGATTCCGGAAAATGGCTCAGCCTGTGCAATAAATTGTGAGATGCCCAGCCAGCATCCGATCGTTAAATGGATCTGCTGACTTCATCCGGCCTCATCTAGGCCTTGATGTGTGATAATGTCCAGACATTCAGGGTCAATGAGGTTTTGAAAGACGGTTTACCAGCTCCCCGTGGACAGCTGAGGCATCCCACTCAGCCTCGATGGTCTTGAGCAGCCGGAGGAGCAGAGAGTAGCACATCCTCTGAGAGAGATGATGACTGCTGTAGCAATGCCAGCGTCTATGACCACGGAAGAGAAAATGTCCTTCAGATGTGTCTCCCCAAGCAGGGCCAGTCCAACCATTTTCAGCAAGTTTCAATTGCAAATGTGCAAATTCAAAGATTTCATGACTTTTCACAATATTTTTGGTGCTTCGTACAGCTACTCTTATGAACATAAGTAAAATCAATGTCTATAATAAATTTCAATTGAACTGAATTAAATATAAGTAGCATAGATAGATAGATAGATAGATAGATATGTACATACATACATACATACACAAATAGATACATAGATGGCCGTATATATTATAAACACACACATGATAGCCTGTTGGAGGGGTGAAAGGTCAGCTTGCACTGCATGATGGGAAAGCACAGTCCAAGCCGGTGGACTAACTTGTCCATTCCAGTTGTAAGG
The DNA here is from genome assembly GCF_902362185.1 of Chanos chanos. Classification (NCBI taxonomy): domain Eukaryota; kingdom Metazoa; phylum Chordata; class Actinopteri; order Gonorynchiformes; family Chanidae; genus Chanos; species Chanos chanos. Next base: position 18,235,016 of record NC_044507.1, read on the forward strand.
TTCTTTCTGAAAACATCCAGAAAAGGCACCGTTTAAAGCAAAACTCTTTCCATTTCCATACGCACGTTGGGAGGACAAACATGCTGAATGTACAAGACGTTAACCTTAATGTGAGCGTGCTCATACTCCAAAATCTGACTCAGCATCTTCTTGTGAATGGCCACATTTGAAATCATCTTGCTCAAAGCCGTGTCCCTCTGTAAAAGAAGAATGAAAGGTTTTCATCATCATATTGTCCACTGGGTCTACTGAACGGCAGACTGGAAATGACGCAGTACCTGGGTAGTGAACAGCCTTAGGATCAGATGGCATTCCCCCTGCACTTTGGATGCACTGGATCGCGGCTCCAGTTTGAACCATTTATCATATCCAACAACCGGGATCTCCTGTTTGCAGAAAGACATGAGCAAAGCTCTCTACAAATGTCTAGGACTCAAGTAAATAAACACTATATTCCTTGCATCGACAATATCCACGGTGAGCATGCTCGGCAAACACTACCCACAGGGAGCGTGCTAGGTAAAGCATGCGTGTTTTCTAAATTCGCGTGCAGCTTACGCTCAGGGGAATGTTTAGACACCCCAGAAAGTCGTCTGCGTTCTCCTCGCTTCCAGATGCCGCCGCTCCGTTGGCACGCACAGACTTGGCAATCTGCTTAAAATACCTGACACAACAGTCGCCAGGATATGCGTAGAATTTACATAAAAAACTGCGGAGCCCAAAGAAATCTCACAGCCATCAGTGGTTGACAACATCCACAGCAAAAAATGACAATCTGTTTATACCATAAAAAAAAAAGATCGACGTAAATTATTCAGATTTTTTGTCTACCTGCCCATGCCTTTAAATCCACTTATTTCGTTGAGTTTCTTGCACGCCTCCGCGACAGAGACATCATCGTCGTGATCCCTAAAAAGAACAGTGGGTCATAGCCTTTAGCAACCAAATACTGTTAGCTCTCATTCATCCTGCGTCATATTTCTACAGACACAGGTGTTAGTGAGACAAAAAGTAACCTTGATATAAAAAGTGCCCCTGGCTCCGAGAGGAACACTGAAGAGCAAATAACGAGCCGCGCTAATGCGCTAGCAAATTCTCACACTTTTATCGCGCGGTTTATATCATTATGAGAGATGATATGAGTCCTTTTAGAAATTTTAAATTAAATCAAACAAATGAAACACGATTGCTTGAGATTCATCTTGGATTATGCGCCAGGGTCACCAAGTCCAATCTTTATTTAAACTGGAACTGATTAATTCATTCATGAATTGACCCTGAATCCTGTTCTAAGACACTAAGATGTTCTGCTCACTGCTCTGGTATATTAAAACAAGGACAACTGTACCTGTGAGAGAGTCAGACAGAGACAACTTTAACAGATTTTTACTTTTACATGGACTGATAATAGTGAAAACGTGAAATTCATACGTTGGTTAATCTTACCATATGTCCAGATGGAGTAGATCATTATGAACATCATCGATATCACTGTGGAAAATGTGAGGATCACAAAAGACACAGATTTTGTTTACAACGACTTTCTATTCTTTTGTACTGTGAGAACTGTTTTTTTTTTTTCTAAACAAATATTGTAAGCCTTATATACTTCAGATGGCTGAAGGGAAAAATCAGCCATTTCAATTCACTCCATGTTTGTAAGCTGCTACTCACAAAACAAAGTGTTCGTTCCACACCGGGTTGAGTGTCTCTGATTTGACATCAGTCACCTGGATACACCTCGCAGCCAACACCTCTTTGACACTGGAGCGCTTCTCCAACTTCTCCCTCCTCTTACGAAAGCTGAATTTCCTCTCCTTTCTCTCCTCCGTCTCCTTGGGACTCTGGCCCAGGAGAATTCCCAGCATGCAGTACGGGTCACTGTATCCTGAAGTGCCCCCCAGTGTAAGAACATAAAGGTTAAACTCTTGCAAACACAATACAGACTGAACCACTAGATTGTACTGGCAGGAAATCAGCTTCGTACATTTCATAGTGTGTACTTTGAATGGTGAGACTGGTGTTTCATACTCTTAATTAAAAAATGATCACTATGGAAACTGAAAATCAATAATAAAGAAATTTGACAGGTTAATACAAAACATGCCTTTAGATAATGGATATGAATGTATGCCTTTAGATGCTGGATATGGAAGTATGTAATAAGCCTTTTTCATAAGACATTTTTTTTTTCATTGTACATACTGTGCTGACATTTCAGCAAACTGACAGACACAATGATGTTACCGTTAGCATCTTTAGCCATGAGGTTCTTTGCTTTCATGACGGAAACCCTGAGGGCAAAGCTCGCTCTCTGGAACAGAAAGCATCACACACGGATTACGAGAGGCTCAGCAGCGATACGGGAAAAATCTCTTATTAGGAAATCTTTGGCCGAATTTGGTTTTATCCAGCGACACTCCCTCACTGTGACAGCGGCTCAGTAGCGCCATTAAAATAAAGACCGCTATGTAGCACTGTAACTCCGGGGGCTTTCGGGAGTAGAGAAATCGATACGATGTTCTCTTTGTTGGGTGTTAAATGCGAGTGCATTGTGTGTCAGTGTGGTGGTGGTGGTGGTGGTGGTGGTGCTGGAATGGGGGGGGGGGTGACCGCTGTGCAGGTGAGGACTAGAATCATTGTGAGGTGCATTTAAATGGCACAATACACCCCCCTCCTTTTCACAACCTTTTAAAAAGAGTCTATCAGAAGAGACTGGACCTCTTTCACACTGACATTTCAAAGGTCTCAGGTAGACATGTGAGAGACAAGAAATCACACAAATTGTTGCTTTTGAAAAAATCTTACATTTTCACTCGCTGAAGGAAGGACTCCACCAGGCATTGATAAATTAAATCTGTTCAAAACGTTCTTTTAGGATACAGAATGAAATGTATCCGTTAGCGAACACAAGAAGAAAAAAACCCCACAAGATTCGTTCTTAGCCCGGTGGGCACAGCAGGCTATGACGATCGTCATGGAGACAAGGAGGATCAGGAGGATAGTGGACATGGTCTGTCCGTCCAAGGCAAGACGATAAAACTCCGCTTACATCTAGGAATGAGGGAAAAAAATTATAGAGTCTGTCAACCTTACCTTGGATTCTCTCACTCTCTGCAGTATAATGTCATGCTCCTCTTGTCCCATATCAAAGACCTAAGAGGGGGGGGGGGGGGGGGGGGGGGGAGTCGACAATTTTAGGCTACAAGCAAAAAAATATGCAATGAAATCCTTGTCTGAAATATAGCTTTATTCCCACAAGCACAGATCTTTACGCTTGTGAAACCCCGTCAGCAAGCAGAAATCTGCTTATACGTTAAATGATGATCTCTTTCTCAGTTTGGCAGCGGACCTGCTGCTGATAGCTGATAAATACATACCTACGTGAGGCTGCACTGAAGAAATAATTTAGAGAAAGGCTATTTATATCAGCAGTGGAAAAAGAGAATGGAACACGGTCGGGGAAAGGCGGGCGGGAAATGGGGGGGGGGGGGGGGGGGGGGGGGGGGCGTCTGGCCTTTAAAATTCTGCACAGGGTCAGCTGTAGACCCAATCAATAGTCGTCTACAATCCAGCACTTCAAACGTTGGGAGCTCGTGTCACCTATATGTAAGAGAAAAGCTGAAAGGAAGCAGGCAGCTTTTGGAATGACAGTGTCTGAATGGGTGTAATATCAGAGATGAACATCAAGTCCCCAGCAGGCAGGGGCTTTGATGTTTAATCATCCCTGAGACAAGAGCATCTGCTCAGACTTATAAACCCAACTCAAAGAAAAACCTGCCATACCCCCCCCCCCCCCCCCCCCCCCCCCCCACCCCCCACGTTACCTTTCTCTGAAAGCATCATCGACTATAATGTTTCCTCATCATAGAGGAAACAAGGAACAGCTCCCATTTAAACATGGGTTTACAGAGAAAAAAACTTGTTTTTTTTAATATTTTGTATACAAATGTAAACTGCTTTCACCAAAATGTATGACTGTTTCTCTCAATACTGCCTCACTGTCAAAATTTTGTCATGAGTTAATTTGTATACTGGACAGAAGATGAAAACAAGCTATCACATTCTGAAAATGTTTTTTTTTTTTTCAGACAAGCTTATATTTGCCTGTCAATTGGATGACATCTGATGCAGCAGTTCAACACGGCGCTAAAGGGGTGCAGTAACGGGTGCATTGTACATTGGAATATATGGCACAATTAGCCTTCGAATACAAACGCCTACGCTACCAGTTTACATGGGTGTAACTAAAGATGCACTAAATGGACAGATCCATGCAGACGCTGTCAACGAGCATGTTCCGCCATGACCGTCAGAGAGTTTTTTTCCTCAGGACAACGTTCGAAAGGGGACTCGTGTCTCGAATCAGAATCAAGCTTTCAAAGCCAATCTACATCAAATCAGCGTGTACCAGTCTCAAGTCAAATGCCTTTCCTATGAGACACTGAAATTCTAGGAACAGGTTCCTTAGTACTTATTGTAATGTAACTACTCATCAGGACAGCACCTGGACAGCCTTGAGTTTTCTTTTGTTTTGTTTTTTGGGGTTTTTTTTGTAAGATACCTATTCTATTCCCTCACATTATTTATTTATTTATTTTGACCCTGCATGACATTATGTTTGCTTATTGCAATGTTGCACATGCTCCATTATAAGGGTCATGTTGCATGACTCAGTTCAGAAGACCTAGAGCTAAACCTCCTGAGCAACGTTTTCAGCAGTGAGACGCCTTCAGAGGGAGATAGAAGCCTTCAAAGGGGAGAAAAATCATTCCTGAATTACAAAGGCCAGTAAGTGAATTACAGCTCTCTCGGATTTAAACGCGCCAAAAATTTATTCTAATGTCTTCTGAAAGGCGGAAGGCTGATTGAATCTGAGGGATGAGACCTATAAGGAGATTTTACATGAAAAAAAAAAAGAAAAGCCACAGTGCCGTTGCAGGGACAGATGCTATTAAATGTGTTACATAAAAAATATTTTGGATTGTTGGAGATATGGTGTTGGAATGCTGCGACTGTGACCATAACTTAAGCTTGACGAGGGCTATTGGAATGATTCTAATAGGAACATGTTCAGCGTACGTTGACTTTTCACTCAGTCTTCTAATAAATAGTACACATTTGTTAAGATATGAGCAAAGACAGGCCATCAGGAAGGTTGAAGTGGAGCTAAGGAAGCCAAAACATTGCAGAAATGCATTCTCACTCAGGCCTGTAATGAGTGTAAATGTTTTATACATTTCCCTTGTAATGAGTAAGCAGCAGCTTAATGCGTAATTTGCTTTAATTATTTTAAAATGCTTCCGGGGTTGTAATGCGATACCCTTTTTAATTTAACCCAGCCAGAAATGAATCGTCATTTAACCAAACATGAAAATGTTTCAACCGCAGTCAGTAAGAGGTTACCTTTCCTTTTGTTGACCAATACATTCCACATGACATTTGAATCTAAGAACAACATGATTTCGATGGTGTCAAAACCTCAAAAGAGCTTTGTTTGTCCTTATCAGTACCACGTAATCTAGAACTGTATTAGTGTAATTTTATCACCTCCAAACAGCTTTGATTTGATTATCATTCAGATAATCAGAATGTCAAAGGCAAAATCTTTGTTTTCAAAAGATTGTATTGGTATAGTCAAAGCGATAGCACAGAGCAAGTGAGACAAGCCTCTCTCATTTTTAATGTAATTTTTTTGCTATGAGAATGTAATGCATTCATTCAGTTGCTTGTATGTAAGTGGATTTTCACCTAAAAAGTAAACGAGGCTGTGATATTAACAGCTCTGTGGTACATATTGGTTCTGATATTTCTGTTTCATGAAACATACTTTCTGTAGGTAGCTGAAGATGTCTCCTTCATTGGTCACGTACTCAGGGGATGGCACTCCTACTCGATTGACCACTGTGTACACAGCTTCTTCATATAGGAGGTCCAGCTTAAAAAAAAAAAAGAAAAAAAAAGAAAGAAATTCTTACGGTTCTGTCAAGGCTTCAAAAAAAAGTGAGGTACAGTGGGCGTTAATAATTTACGATTATTCGACGATTATTCTAACTCGGTAAAATAAACCATGAAGAAAAAAAAAGAAACATTTTCATTTTTACAGTCTATGACTGTGAACGGAGACAGACCGTTGTGAAAATCGGATGCAGCTGCTGACTTACCTCTCTCCTGGTGGATCTTTCCGGAACAAAAACCTGCTCCGCATGCTCTGGCGGCGGAGGAGAGGAGCAGCTCTCACCCTGGTAACAGATCAAAGAAAGACGAGAAGAAGAAAAGCGAAGCAAAAGAAAAGGAAGAGGGGCAGGAAGACTATCAGCTGTTAGACACTGTCCTCAGATGCCTCTTTTCTTTCTTTCTTTCTTTCTTTCTTTCTTTCTTTCTTTCTTTCTTTCTTTCTAAATGAAGGCATCATTTGAGATTGGGTCACAAAAGGACATTATTGACCTCAACACCTTAACTTGCAGTCGCAGTACAGAATCACTGAGAGCCAAAGCTTAGATTATTGATTTTTTTTTTTCTCTTCCTCCACCACTTTATTATCAGAACATTTGGAGGAAAGAGTGCTCTCCGATAAACATCTTAATAGAGGACATTAACTCTGATGCTTTGTGTGTGTGTGTGTGTGTGTGTGTGTGTGCGCATGTGTGTGTGTGGGCGTAGAACAAGAGCGTGGGGAAGGCACTAAAAGCAGCTTTTGACAGCTGAGCCACTGGCCTCTTAGGCCCTGTGATCCACCCCGTCCTTCTGTCCGTTTGTACAAGCCTACTCACAGCAGGGTCTAGAGCAGCGCTTTTGTGTCCTCTGCTCTTTTGAACCGGGGCTTTAGAGCAGGTGGGGGCGGAGGGGAGGGGTGGGGTGGCGTGGCGTGGTGTGGTGTGGTTGGCGGAGGAGGGGGGGGTGAGCGTGCGGTGGGGTTTTCAGTGAGAGGACTCTTCAGCGCGCAGGTGCCTGAGTGAGATGTCTGCTCGGCGTGGAAATGTCTCGTTACCTCAGGTTGCGTGGCAGACAGTATGCTATCCTGCTTCTGGAGGATTCTATTCATGCGCTCAAAGAACTCGCCGTTACCCTTCGAAACCCTGCAGAGAGAGAGAAAAAGCGAGAGAGAGAGAGAGAGAGAGAGAGAGAGGGAAGGGGAGAGAGAGAGAGAAGGGGAGAGAGAGAGGGGGGGGGTGACACCTCTCACAGTTGGCTGTTTATCTTTAATTAGACAGTGCAGAAGTGACAGGGGTTCCCTCTGAGTGAAAATGTAAAATACAGTGCTTCTCTATGATCAGTTTTGTGTGTGTGTGTGTGTGTTTGATATTTAGACTAATACAGGTGGCTGATCTAGAGATTTCAGTCTGCCAATCAAAAAACAGCAACCCACAGAACACAGCAGGGACCGCTCTCTAATAGACGCCAGGCGAAAAGCATATTTCAGACTGCAAAACGCTCAATTTCTTTGGGCTCTCACAATGGATAAGTGGGATCAGACACAACCTCCTGTTTAGCCAGCCAAAATAAACAAAGCTAGTCAGAAAAAATAAACAGAATGCTAAGAGAACTTGTCAAGTTTGTTGTTTGAGATTTGTCTCGGCTAAATGTCGGCGCTCATGTGGGATTGAGCCGGCACGGTTCAGTATTCCAGAATAAACCAGCAGCCAAGGAGGAGCTTCATCATTCCGTCCTCCGTGGCAATGACATGGGAATGATGGACATGATCTCATTAACGTCACTCTTTTACCACAGAGCTCTCTTCTTTTCACTGTGAGAGAGGAGAATCTGATTTTATATGGGGAAAGATTCCTGACTTTTCCTTGCTGTGGTCATCTTAATCCAGCATAATGGGGGGGGGGGGGGGGGGGGGGTCCATCGAAGGACCACAAGATATTTTTTTTCTCCCCCCCTTCACAAAGCGAGATGAACTCCTGGACTCCTGCCACTTGCTAATTTTCCTAGTCTCGGTCGCCATGGTGATGATAGCACATTCAATGGAGAAAATCGTTGGCACGGCGGAGCACCTCGGGAATACCCCCCCCCCCCCCCCCCCCCATCTCCACCACCACCGCCGACGCTCCTATCTCAGCCTTAACGCTGTCTCCGGGAAGGGGGAGCACAGGAATGAGACGGCAGGACCGTCCGCCAGTTTTACATGTCTCTCCATCCCTCTTGTGTCTCATTACTCACACAACCTGTCCACACACACAGCATCAACCAGCTCCTTCATTAACACTCTCTCAGTCCAGCACCTCTCCCCCTTCCACCCCCCCCCCCCCCCAAAGCCCCGCTCTCTCTGGATTCAGCATTCCATTCCCAAGGGACTTCAGATCCTCAGAGACACGGAGACGGACTCCCGGCGTGGGCGCCGCGGTCAGACGGCACTCCACACCAACACGTTAATTTTCGTCGAGTCGGAATGATCTATTTCCCATCATAATGGAGTGGTCATTTTGTGACTCTCAAAGGCTTGATTTCCTGAAAAGTTTGTCCTTCTATGAAAAAAAAACTACATATAATTTGTACATTAAGGTATGTCAGGAAATCACTATTATCGCCTATTCAAGCTGTGTCGGAATAATTATCTTGAGTGTAGCAGAGAAGGGTCAAACAGACTGAATTCAGTTCATTGTGAGTGTCTGATTAGACTGGACTGAGTGAGATAATACAGTACAGTGAGATGTCTTTTTTCCCCTCACTGCTGAGTGGTCTTTGTGTTTTGGTACTACAGATTAAGAGGGGTGAAAAGGCAAGTTAAAAAGGTCTGTTTAATGCCATTAACGTTTTCACTCTGTGACATATCTGACTCCTGATTTACAGTACAGGGCACAGTGTAAATGACTGTGGGCCATTTCAGGTTTAGATGTTTACAAGTCATATCCTGTGATCTTTTTTTTTTTTTTTTTTTTTTTACAAACTCTTCTAGTGTTGTATGCAATCATCAGAAATGGCCAGGAGAAGATTGTGCACTTATATGTGCCTGCACAAACACATACAAACACGTGTGTGTGTGTATACACTTATGCATATACACAATTATGTATGCGGGTGTCCGAATATGCACACACACATGCATGCACGCGTGAACACACGCACACATGCACACTCTCAGAAAGCCCAGACGACAGTCTTCTTTATGTTGCTAGGAAACAGACTTTTCCTGTACTGTTTTATTATTATTCCAATATTACTTATTTTGATTATTTGTCTTATTCATTTGTCTCTGATCTGATGAAATACACGTGGTACTATAAATATATGCACCGGATGCACATACACACACACACGCATGCATACACACACACACACACACACACACACACACACACACACACACACACACATATACACTCTCTCTCTCTCTCTCTCTCCCTCGCTCTCTCTCTCTCTCTCGCCCGCTCTCTCTCATACACACACACACACTCTCTCTCTTGTTCTCTCTCACACACACACACACACAAACGCACATCAAGCACGGAGTATGGTGAGACACTGTTGAGAAAATCAAACATGGCACCAAGGAGCCAAATCTCTGCACTGTAATATTAAATTTTTACGAATGCAATAACTACTCTTTGGCCGGAAAGACATTTAGATAAAAAAATAATTTCAATGATTTATAATGAAAAATGAGTAATACTGCCCCACACCACTGTAGCAGGAAATAACACTCACAACAGAGACAATCTCCCTGAAGAACCTCAGAGTGTTTTTGTTCATGATTCAACTAATTTCTAACATTTGCTCCAATCAGCCACACACCTCATGTTCTCCTCAGTATGCAGCTGTGGGTTCATAAAATGAGGTGTTTAGCTTAACCAGGTCATTTAGATTTCGGTCACAGATATTTGAATATAGCAAACTGAGGATGTTACTGACATTTGATCAACGACAAGGTCATTATTTGTGTGGTGGCCCAGTCAAACCAGACAGATGTTGCTGATACTCCCTTCAGGCAAAATGGCAAAATTAGCTTAGCAGCAAAAACAGGGTTTTTCAATAACTTGATAGTTTAAGACCGGATGTTTCTGAGAAACGGCTGCAGTTTCTTGAAGGTTTAAGGTTTTTTTTTTTTTGTATTTTATATGTATTTTGGTCGCTGGAGAAGAGAATCACCTTAATCTTAGCTTGCTAAAGTAAGGTTTAATGACATTTTCAGGCGTTATACTTTCTCTTCTTAAATGATCGTGTTTGGAAAGTAAACTAATCCTCACCTTAGTCCTCAAACCAGCCCTGTCCATACATGAAAAGGGGCCAATAAAGAACAGATTCAATGTGAGAAACCCCTGAACAACGCTGCATTAAACGGAGAGTCGACAAGCAGAACATCTAAATAGAGTACATGGAATCCTTAAAAGCTGTTTTCTTGCTTTTTACTGTTCGAATGACGTAGATTCTGACCTTAAAATGTCAGAACCCGATTGTCTGATACAGAGTTCTGAAAATGATCTAAAATTCAAAATGGAAATTGTTCAGAACAGTTTTCAGGAATCCAAATAGCTCACACATTTTAAGAGGGTGCAAAGCCACCACCCTAACCACATCCATCCGAAAAAAAAAAAAAAAACCCGGACATATTACTATTATTAGTTCTCATGATTATTCTGACGTTTTAATATTCTGAAATAATAGGGAAAAAATACTCTGCTCTCCACTCCAAGGCACTAACAAGAACTTCTTTTCCTCCAATCTGACTTTCATGACTGCTATACACTTGTATATCTCTGTTTGAATTTTACCATATATTATCATAATTTTATGTCTATTTGCCCATGGTCAGTGACTCTAGGTATCATTGGGGAATTTCTATCGCACAGACAAGACAGAGAACCATAGCTGTAAACAATACACTACACTCTGAATGTTGCCTTACCTCATTTTCTATTAAGATTAATCAGGTTTTCAAAACAAGCAATTAAAACTTCCACCTTCAGGCAGTTAGCGTGAGGGTGCAGATGTTTGTGATGGAGGAAATTCGCAGTTCGCTGCCAAACACATACTCAAAGTCAATTAACATATCACTTACATGGCCAACAGAAATCAACATGTGATGCATTTGTTCATAGTTCTCTTAGACTGAGTACTTCTGTGAGCTTTCACTGACATGAAACATGAAAAAAAGGGGAAAAAAATACATCCATTTTTTTTTTTAAGAAACAACTGAAAGCCCTCGACAAAACCAGTCAAAATGAATGAGTACAAGATTATTTTTTAAAAATGACCTTTTTTTTTTCAGATACTTGGCAGATACATATCACAAAATCATTCATCATTAAAATCTTTTTAGATACACAGCAGCAAATATACCTTAGCATGCTTATAAAGTATTCTGAAACAGTAAACATATTCAGAAAATTATTCAGCTTGTTTAAACTTGAAAGAGTATCCACAAATAAAAGATAAAACAAAAAGCTATTCAGTAATGTCTCAGTGATTCCATGAACATCACCATGTGCCACCTCCAACTGATAGATTTCATGTCTGGACAGTTCTCCCCGTTCCAGTTAAAGCACCTGCAAATTATGCCGAAATAATAAAATCTGGATATAAACCTCTGAAAAATATGGCTGTATGCATGCATTTACTTGGAATAAATATAAATCTTCACTTAAAGCTCTCTGACTCTTAGGCAGTTTGGCTTCAAGGTCATGTGATGAGTGACAGAACACATTTCACAGGATGAGAAAACATCTCAGCTAAAAAGCTCTTTGCCAAATTCAGGAGAACAAATTGTCAAAGTCTTCATCTTCCCCTGACCCATAATTATCAACAACTCAGTGTATCTGCATAGATACCCCCCTCCAACTTTGATATGAGCTGTACACTTTGGGGGAAAAAAAAAAAACGCATAGATGAAAAAAATAACCTTTCTTCTCTGTATTTCCTGTGGATATGCTCATACCATCACAAGAAGTCCCAGTAAAATAGAAATGATCTCCAACCGCTGGAAAATTTCCCCACATAATAGTAATAATAATAATAGTAATCATTTCTAAGCGTGTCTACTCCAGCATAGAGCTCCTGTGGGTTGCACTGAGGGTCAGCTGTGCTGTGGGTAAGGTTCACAGGGCAGAGATGTGCAACACAGCTTTACATAATTTGCATAATATTAATGACTGTGCGTCTGGGAAGCTTCTCCCCCCTCCCCATCTCTCTCTCTCTCTCTCTCTCTCTCTCTCTCTCTCTCTCTGGTGCTAATGAAGGAGACGAACAGCTTCCTGAGTGTAATGACAGCGGTTGCGCGTTGCCTTGGGCTGCGTGTGACAATGAAGTGGTTGAAAGCAGAGAGAAAACAGAGTGATGATCTAAAAGCACACGATATAAGCCAATAAAAAAACAGTAATGAGTTGTGAGTTCTCTACTCTATGAGCAGTGCCAGAAGTCTGTGGTGCAAAGCAACAAACATTTCCACATGCAAGAAGTACTTTTACCTCAACCAGGGATATGCGGTAGATTATCTGATATGATTGACATGGACAACTTGTTAGAGAAAGAAAAAAGAAAAAAAACGCTGAACCTGGGATTTGCCCGAGATAGTACGGAACGAACCAAACAAGAAATAATCAGAGATGTTCTACGCAGCATGCAACAGGTGGGTTTTTTTCCCCCCCTTCTTCCAGACAGAATAGGTGCAGTCTCATTAACAATAAAATTGTTCATATTTTTTTTCGCAGCAGCCGCAATAAACAGACGTGTTTGGGTTGCTATAGAAACCTCTAGGTTCATATGCCCATTACTTTTGGCTTTGACATCAGACAGACATCAAAAAAAAAAAAAAAAAAAGGAATCAAAACAAGGCAGCTTCTGAAAAACAACTGGGATGTTTATCTACACCTGTGAAAACACAGCTTAACACAAACGTTTTTCCACGCTCATTCATGGAACTGTAACTGTAAAAATTACATCAATTTTTAGTTCGACAATGACAAAAAATATTTAAAGATTAAAATACTAACAAAGGATTAAGGCTTGTTTTCCATATCCAACTGTTAATATTTTCATTTACGCTTCTGTTTTGCACCAAATTGTCAAGCAAAGTTTTTCCGAGGCCAGTGAACCTCTGCAAGCTGAGTGAATGTGACACGTGGTATTTAGAATGGTTAATAGGTCCACAGGGAAAACCGGTTTGGACGTGATGTCTCAAACAGGTCTCATTTTCTGGAGCAGAGGAAAAGAGACACTGAAAACACATTAAGGACTGGCAGACAAATTTATAGCCTCTTGCATTATCAGGCTGTCCATGGCTGGAAACCTTCATTCAAGATCACCAAGCTTGAATGATCATTATTATAAGCCAACATAGGCAAAGCTGCTCCCATCTGTGCTGTCTGTGGAAAAACGAACTGAAAATCAGGCCTGAAAAAGAACGAAGCTAAGCGTTTTGTCGACTACGCCACTGTCGCTCCGATGGAGATAATTGTCTCTTGATCCTTACAAAGACCATTCTTTCGGAGGTTAACACCAGTTAATTCGAAATGTAAGAGAGTATGAGACTGACTCATTTTTTAAGGCATGAAAATACGACACAGTCAAAGTGGGCGTCTGAGGCCTAAGTGATTCATTCACTTGATCATCGCTTTTTATCTAGACACCATCTGTTTTGATTTAAGCAAAAAATCTGAATACACACAAACAGAAAACAGACAACTATTGTTATGAATTTTGACTTACTCATTCCTGGTGAGTTTAGTCGCTGTCTGCCTGTCTGTCTGACTCTTTCTATTGTCTTTATGGTTTTGTTTGTCTCTGTCTTTTGATTTGAGGTGTTCCTAAGAGTCGGTACGACCGTGAGACTCACAGTGCCAGAGCGGTGTGCCAGAGTGCTGCTGACCTGGGTCGGTGAGACTCACCTATGGACCACGGTGCCGGAGCGGTGTGTCAGAGGGCTGCTGACCGGGGTCGGTGGTTCCCTCCTGCTTCGCAGGGACTGACTCCTCTGGACTTGTCTTAGCACACTGCTCTTCAGATCCAGCAGCGTCGACATGCTTGTTCTCTACCTGCAGCAGGGGAAGCAGCGAATGAATCGTCCAATCACAGAGGAGCAACAAAAGGGGAGCGGGGGTCGGGAGAGAGGTGGAAATCACAACAGGTCAAAGGACTCGACAGCTTTAACTGCCCCCCCCCCCCCCCCCCCCCCCCCCCCCCCCCCCCAGAAAAACACAAGAGCAAAAACAAGAACGAGAACAAGAACGAGAACGAGACAACAATACAATCCAAGGCCAACCTTTGGATGTGTACTCACACGAAGAGTAATCAGTAATTACTGTAATCACACCTCTCTTTCATAATTCATTTATGACCTCACACTGCAGAGGGCACATGCTGTGTCTGCCCAAAGCTAATTGACGTGTGTGTGTGGCAGACACATTCATCTTTCGCAATGGTGACTGGTCAGCGATGTGAGATCTGAAGTCTCACGTTGCGAAATTACTTTCAATATGACTACGTTTCCAGACTCTGCGTCCAAGGACGCCAGAGTGATTTAGACGTAATAAGAGTACGGAACGAGATTTTAATTCCTTTTGGGGAGTGTGCAATTATGTTCTCTTTATTTAAACTGTGATCTGAAAGAGTTTTCAAGTACAAGCTCTTCATTCGATAACACAGAACGTGTGAGTCACTCGTGAATTTCCTCAAGTTTGAATCTTATCAGACAACGGGCAAAGCCACTGCGTTACGCTACACTTTAGAGAAAAGGGGGTTGAAAAAAAAAACAAAATCAAAGAAGACAGACAAATGCTGCAAAACTAGAAGAGAAAAGAGATGACAAAAACGCTGAGGAAAAAGATTTGATTGATGGAGACGGTGCATGGCATTGACATACAAACAAGCTTTTCATCAGCTGACAGTAATTCTCTTTTGTTGTCTTACTGTATACGCGGGGTGGAGTTCTGACACCGACTCATACCCCGTTTCCCATCATTTCTAAATGGAGTTACAGAAACAATAAAAACCATTCAGTTCGAGTTTCTTCAAAACAACTTTGGCGTTCTTCAGTCGTCTCTGAGTTCAGAGCTTATTTTGGGAGATCATACGTCACTATGTGTTTTACTGACTACAGGGAATGTTATTGTCACCAGCCGAGAGACAGGAAGCAGAAGAATTGAATAGACGTGAAGTTTAAGCCTCCTCTGACCCTGCCACTTCTTCATTAACCCTGTAGCTCTTGAGAAAGAAGAAAAGACACGTTTGTGTTTGACATGCTTGTAATATGAGCAGACACATACTACTAATAGCCGCATGAGTCCAGAGGGATACAAAACATCTCTACTATCAATGTTCATCTCTTTGGCTCCATAATCACATCCAGAGTTCCAGCTGCAGCACAGAGATAATACAAACCCCCAAAAAACGTCACATAGCGTTATGCACAACGGCAAGCTTGGCCCTTACTGGTAGCAATTAGCGCCACGCCGAAAGAGAAACTGCCTCCCAGGTGAACTCATTTCAATTAAGCGTTGGCTCGATTGAAATTGGATGTCACCTTGTCTCAGTTGTCAGCCTCTATGAAAGGAGGAGAAATGCGACGAGCCACCAAACACAAGGCATCAGCTGCCAAGGGAACACTGTTGGAGCCAAGAGCATGAACAAGAGGTCTTCTCACCAACCCCCACACAACCCCCTAAGCTCCTGTCCCTTATGCAGGCTCCTAAGTCATTGTGAATGACAGTGTTGCTCAACAGAGTGTTTCCTGTGAGAGACTACCAGGCAGGCAAAGGCTCTTCTGGTAAGGATGAGGGGGTCTCTATGGTAACGGTGGAGCGAGAGGAGCTGCAAATACAGGTACACAGGATTCTACAAAGGCTACACAAAGAACACCTTTGATTTCATTATGTTGGTCTTTCTTGACCAGTTAAGCGGACGTCGAGCGACAGAAAACCTCGAGTGGAATCCGAACATCTCGCAATTCCCTGTTTCTCACGACTTGACATTTCAAAGGAGTTAAAAAGTCCTTACGCCAGACATGTGGAGTCAAAGCGACAACAGGTTTCTGTTTTGTTGGGTGTCTTTTTTTCTAAAAAGCCATTTTTCACTGCGATACCATTGATATACGCATCAGAATCTCATGAGAGCTTTCAGTTCTCACTGGAAAACGAAGCCAGACTGCTATTACTCTCATTCATATAGATTGGTTAACCCAGCGGTCTCCGTCAAATGAAATCAGATCAGGCCGCTGTGTTATACCTCCATCAGCTTGACACGGGAGCTTCCGAATTTCCTCATTTTTTTCTCTCCTCATTTATTACATATAGGAAAACAGATTCTTTCCGACGAGATGTGACATTCAGCGAACCAGACCTTCCGAAAGAAAGAAAAGTACTGTTTTCATTCAGGTCGGGGGACATAAAAATCATTAGCGAGATGTCGAAGAATAAATGCACCTATATGTGTACTGTCCCAGCTCTGCGATGGACAAGATTTTGAACTGCTCAGCATGAAAAAAAATCATTATATTTTCAAGTTTAATTCAAGCAAACATTTAAAATTTAAAAAACACAATTAAGTGTACTGTACGCTCTCTCTTTTGTCATCTATTTTGCACTTACTTCTAATCAGCGTCTTGTGTGTTGGTCTCTACTGTCTAATTCAACAAGCAAATTATGTTCAGAATTATTTGTGAAAGCAGGCTCTATGATTGCTCTGGGCGGTAATCACAGTTCACCTCATTCAGTGCCAGTGTTTCGGGGATAAGCATCAAGGGTCAGTCAAATCTATGTTTTTCACTATTCCATAAATTGCGGAAATGTCAAGAGTCCTTCTTTCCATTATAAAAGGTTGAATGGCCCTGTAAAAAAAAAAAAAACAAGAGACAGATGGAGATTTTTTTTCTCAAAGTGATAATGAAATAAAACACATCAATATTTTAACCTTCTGCTCAGTTGCTGTGTAATCAAATCAAACCAGTCCTTGACAACTGCAACGCTTTATCAGAGAGAGAAAAAAATAGTTCTCGCCAAATATCAACATCATTAGCTAACATTTCTGGCTCAGGATAAGAGACAAGCCAGGCTCTTTTTCTCTCTCTGATGAGACCATTGTGTGACGCATTGTGGCTAGGGCCACCAGAACTCTTAAACCTGAGTGACAATCAACAGAGACAGCCATATCAGCGGCCCAAATGGAACTGTGTGTGTGTGTGTGTGTGTGTGTCGGGGGGGGGGGGGGGGGGGGGGGGGGTGAGGGGGTATGGGGGTGGCTGTGTTGATGTATCACATTACTGTATTGAGAGACGGCATGTTTAACCATAAACACCCACACTAAGAGAATTCGGTCAGGTATCCTGGTTGGAAATAAAGACTTTGGGTGAATAAGCATGGTAGGGATATGTGGAGATTTGCCATTGTGAATTGGTGTGCATGTATTGATAAGAAGAATAATCCTTTTAGCTCTGATTAAAAAAAAAACATGATCTAAAAGGCCATTGGGGGGGATCTATCCCGTCTTAGTCTTCACTTAAGTCACAGCCAAAGTGCAAATCTGTAATCTGTCTTCACGTCAACTGTGACACAAGACAGACATTTTGGCAATGGAGATCGATCCTCTAGAGAAAAGACTTTGAGTCTCAATGGAAATGCAGGAGAAAGGCAAAGCCAAATGCAGTAAACTGAGGAGAGGACAACATGCCTTTAAACCTTTTCAAAACCAAGGACAAACAAGTAAGACACGTTCTCCTGCAAAAGCACCATAAAACATCTTGGTGAAAGGATAAGTCTTGCCTAAGAGGCTGAACAACACACAGGCATCCAGTGTGGTCTGAAGCAACAGTCTTTCTGTCTAAGACTTAGGACTCCAAAAAGGCCTCACTTAATGTTCCTCAACATAACAATGCAGCCCTCATTACGAAGACATAACCAAATTGACAGTTGTGTTTCGTCTAGTCGATCCAAATTACATTTTGGTGAGAAACCCTTGATTGGACCATCAGTTCAGAGAATAAGCATCCACTGGGTGTTTGGATGGAACAGCCACAGTCTGAATTTTTCAAAAGACTTATGACGAATTTCCTTTGATGTATAAAACTACTTATTAGAGAAAGAGAACCAGGGACCAAATTGGTAAGAAATATTTCATGTATTACATATCTGAATTGTCAAAGAAAACGAATAAAAGTCAACAGAATTTTACTAAGCGTGCATGTTATTCTTCTATGAGACAATATGAGGCTAGACCTCATATAACATCATTGTTATGCCCGTATACTGAAACAGATGAATGACACAAATCAAAAATGGGAAAAATGACATGGTTTACCAGTGTTTTTTTTGTTTGTTTGTTTGTTTGTTTGTTTAATCCTAATAGGTCCAGCAGTGTTTGGATATGCTATGACCCACTAAAACATAGACATGAGCCCACATCCATCTTTAACCTTTGGGTAAAGATCTTTGCAAGTTATGCAGTCATCATTTAAGTGTACAGCATATTGAAACTATCAGTCAGCTACAAAGTAGAATTCTATGGAGCCTTTACATAGAAATCAGACCACAGAAACATATTCAGTACAGTTAAAAGACATGTCTGCTCTCATCTGTCCTTCTGGAAGATGTCAGATTCCCTCAGCATTCTTCAGTGGTATCCATTAACTGGAGATCAACTACATTTCTAATTTAGGTTTTCTTTTTCTTTTTATCTTGCTCTCTTTTTGTCTCTAGATACTGGGGAGAAAACAGCATCTCACTTAACTTTGCTTCAGATGAAAAACATCCTGGCTTTTCTCTACACACCATTAGATGCATGTACCTGCCCTTACAGTGATTAGACCAAAGGTCTTTTAATTCAACATGTCTTTCCTTGTACTCAAATCAGTGAGTTACTGACACAGGTATAATACATTTATATTTGCTGTTGTTAATATTTACCTGCAAATCTTGTTGTGTCATCAAAACCAAAACAATGCTTTTATTTATGCTTAATTACTTAGTCATAAGATGAGTTTTTGTTATTCCTGAAAACATCTGGAAAAGAGGAAAAAGTCCTTTCGATTTAGGACACTACAAAGTAAGGATTTCAGTGTTTTCGTATTGTTATTATGTGTCCAACGTGATCATTAATTTTCATGTCAATCAAAGCATTTACACGTGATATTGTGATGGAAATAGCAGACTTCCGTGGTAAGGGAAAGTAATAATAATAATAACAATAATAATAATAATGACAACCATAATGTTTGTACAGAGTCGATTAAAATCTTTTTTAAAAGCCTTCAGATTTTGAAACATTTATTTTTATTAAATATCTCACAAGCAGTAAACCAGTTCCCGTTTTAAAAGCTACTATCCTGCAATTAGCCTACTTGTTGAGTTAAACAGAAGAAACCGCTTGCAAGGTAAACGGGAGAATTAAGGCTTAATCTGTATCAGTTAGTCATGATTTAATCTGCCACCGCTGGACTGCGCCCTCTCACAGCCACCTATGATTAAAAAAAAGAAACATCTGCAGCATCAAGTGTACCTGTTGTCTCTGATAAAATAAGAGGTACTGCGTGATATTTTAACTGTAACAGGGAGATCTGTACTATCTGTATCTGTACTAATCTAAACGTACTACCCGTACTATACCTGATGTATTACACAGTGAAGATTCAAAAATTGACAGCCATGTTTGCATTTCATATTGTAATATTATAAACAGACCTATGAAATAACAGCGCTTTTGCTTAGAACTCCTAAAACCACAGACACAACGATCAACAGGTTCTCAAATTAAAGGCAAGTTACTGCACAACAGGTTCGCCAAACAGTATACAGGAGAAAACACATCACTGCTGTCCAGAAACGCTACATCGTCTGCTTTATGCTTCACTAAGGAGAAACTGACAAAAATTACAATAGAGGATTGCAATAGAAATATGTAACGGACTTGCATTATACTGTCAAATATATAAATCGCTGCTCACCTGTAGACTTCTCATTCACTGCTTGAGCGATGTGCAGGCAAGTGTTGTGTGCGTCTCTGAGTTTTCTTCGCCCATCGAAATCGACGCCACTGATTGGTTGTGACTCTTCAAGATCAAAGACTGTCAAGCAAGAAAAAACCGTAATTTTATATTTGTTTGATGACAAGAAAATATTTAATATTTCTCCAAGATGTTTTCTTTTTTACTCGCGCTGTACCGGTGTGACCCAAATATGGTCAAAGGAAGCGCGAGAGTACTTTGCATGCTTCGAGCTGTTGCTTAGGGGACGTCAGATCTCTTCTTCCTCAGCTAAGAAAAGCGCAGGTTTTGTGACGGGCTTTATTCACAGAGGGCTGTGTTGAACGCGTACTGTTCTTCGTTATCGTTTTAAAAACATTGCAGTTCGTAAAATATGCTGACGCATTTTGCTTCGGGAGTTTGAAAAGCGTAGTTTACGCAGAGATAACTGCTACCATTACCTTGTCATGGCAAACGGAACAGGTGAATGCACATATTACATATCCTCAACCATGCTTATACGTGACAGGCCGCGATAAGCGTGCTCTGTGATCCTCGAACATCATTATGTATGCTATGCAATTTGATTAGAAGTTTGGCTGTGACATCACATAGTAATTTAGTGACAACAAAAGCAATTTGAGCTTCATGTATACAGCGCTGGTTCCTAATGGTGCATATAAACCGTAGCTGGCTGAACATGCTAGAAACTGAGAAGCACGGGACACCTGTATAGCGATATTGACGTTAAAAACATTTTAAGAACTTCACTTATCAAAAAAGTCTCGATAAGTGTTGTAAACACTCAGAGAGCTGGGAAAACCAAGGAGTCTGAAGTTATTCAGTCGTCCTTTATGTTAAGTGGGCTAGTAGGTTAACGTCTAAAAGTTTCTTTCTTTTTTTGTGAGAAAACAAGACGATTAGCATGATCAGAGTTGTGGAAAATTGATGATTTGAAGCAAATGGCTACTTGTGCCTCTATCAATGGTCCAGTGAATCTGGAGGGGGGAGGGGGGGCAAATCTTGGTATTTACGTGGGTCCCCAGATTTCGTTCCAATTAGACAAGAACGTGGGAGGAGACGCCATCCTACAGCCAGAAGAACTGCAGACATTTATTAGCACCAGTAAAACATCAACTGTGGGCATGTGCTCTCAAAACAGCCCAGTGACTCATACTGGGAAAGTGTGAAGGTTGTGTGTTCAGAAACGTGTTTGATAGCACATTGTAGCATAATTCTCGGCAAGATGACCGAAACAAATAACTTAACACAAAAATACATTATATCACACTACAGTAGGTGTGAGTCATCATTGATACTGATCACCTTTTCCTTTTTTTAGTTACTGTTATATTTTATCTGGTTTTGGTGCCTTTTAATTTTCTCAGAATATGTCTGTTAAGATCTTGTTAAGATCTTTATCAGATCTGTTTTGCAATTTACACCTACGATATGTCCTTTAGGACCACAGTGTGATACCATAAATTGTAATTTAACGGTAGAGAGTGATTAATGCATCATTAAATAACCCTCCAGATTCTCAGAATGTTTTATTTTTTTTTAAACTATTTAAGACTTTCAATCAACATAGTAATGAACATGACCAAACCACACTTTTTCATACATACAGTATCTATCTATCTATCTATCTATCTATCTATCTGTTACCGGTACTAGAAAAGTAAGAACTGGTCCTCAGACACTCGTACCTATTAACAGAGCCACATCTGCTCTTGCTTTTCTTTCTCATTATTTTCTAGAATATCAGCCGTAGCTCCAGTATGTCACTGCAGTCATCTCCCCATCGCTACCACACATTCATTATTTCCTTCTCATTCAGTTGTTTTGATCATAAGTGAAAAACAGTCCCGACGCCACACTGTAATGTACCCACTGGCTAAATCAACCAATCGAGAGTGAAACCATGGTTAGGAATCCACTTTTTCCTGCTAAATTCTGAAGTCGGTGTGTGTTTGGAATAAAACAGACATGTTAAAAAGACTTCGCTTTTCTTCTTCTTTTTATGATTCATCTATGGAGAATTGAATTTAATCTTGTAATCAATGACAAATAAGTTATTGCAAAATATAGCAGAAGGGAGTTTTAGAAAGTATACAAATTGTGAAATGTTTTTTTTATTATTTTAATTGTATTTTCTTTTTCTTTTCGTTGGGTGATGAACAAAAAATTAGGAGGGGGATCTTGCAGTGCAGTTTATTTAAAGTGGTAAACTATGACTAAAATTTGGATCAGTATAGAATTATCATTTTATTCCATCTGTGAGAAAATGAATTATCATTTTATTCCACCTGTGCCCCCCCACACACACACACATACACACACACACACGCACGCACACACGCACACACACACACACACACACACACACTTACACATACACACACACGCAGTTCCCCTCCCCCCCAACTCTGCTCTCTCTTTCTCCCTTACTATAAATAGGCATAGACACGTTAATTATGTGGCTGCTAGGGTGAGGTGCTTCTGTGAGTGCAGAAATTATTCTACACACACAGCCAATAAAACAAAAGCACCAGTCAAGCACCATTTCACTGCACACTACTGCCATATTCCCAGCACAGCCACTCTACAGCGTCACTTGACATGACAGGGATGCAAGCATTTCAGAATATTCCCAGTAGTCCGCTCGCATGCACTGATCCTGCTTTTAATCATTCTGTGGTGTTTGCACTTGCGTTCGAGTTGAGCTTCTAACTTTGAGTTTAGCTTCCAACTGAAATGAGGCAGATTTGCGCAGTCGTCGTCATACTCGTCTACTGTAACAGATTTGTAATTTGAATGCTATTGCTTCACGTTTAGTTCTTTACGCGCACGCCAGAGCGGCTAGAGAGAGAGAGAGAGAGAGAACGACCTGTTTTATATAAACGGGACAGAGAACCTAAAATAAGCATTTCTTTTCTTTTCTCTCACTGGACTGTGGTGATTTTCTAAGCCTGGAAGCACACAGCTGATCAATAATGCATGCTTTACATTCAGAAATATATAGACCCCTGCAGAAGCAATCATTACAGTTTCACACACCATTGCCACTTAGACCCTCTTATTCATGCAAGCAAAGCAACTGACCAGTCAGCGAAGAGATGTCTGGAAAATTCAGTGGTTACTGACTGCATTACTAGCGGTATGTTTCATACACACAAAGAATGGTTTTGCCACGCATGAATCTGTTAAATATGTTATTATCATAATATGTCACCATTTTGATTCTGAGTCTTTAATTGTGCGTTGAAGTGTCATAACGGTACTCAGAGGGGTTGTTGTCGGAAAGTTACTCATTTCACAAATGTGGCGAGACCAAACGTTTCATCTGCAAAGCGAGCAGCTTTCACCTGAAGTTCTAAGTGCAGGAATTTACAACTCAAAGCCTTCGAGTACATAAGCCACCGAATTTTGTTTCTACCAAGCACTGCATGTGTGTGACAAGCCGAGGAATTTCCACACCTGTGGCACAGGTAGAGGTGAGGCACGCTCTGAGGTCGAAAGGTCAAAAAGCGGCTAGACTCCAGTCCCTGAGGACCAGGTTTGAGCAGGACTGTTTTTGCATGTCTGAAATAAGATGAATTTTATTAAAATGCCAGGGGGTTATGGGACCATTATACGCTTGCTATTTTGGATGCTTAGCTCTACCATAAAATGACGAGAAACTGTCTGGTTTTGAAAGATTATGTTAATTTTGAGGCTTCTGTGCTTAGCTATAAAATTACAGCGCAGAATAGCTGAAAGTCCAAAATGAAAACAATTGTTTACAACTCTCTTCAGGAACTTTTTAAGTTTTAAGACATCATCATTCCAACAAAAGATTAAAAAAAAATATCCCACCATTGCTTCTTCTCCCGTAGCAACTAATGTTTTCTAAAATATGTATATTTCTTATTCAGAGGGTCAGGGTCCTGCAAAATTGTTACAATTAGCAGACTTTAAACATATTTGTTGTTGCTGTTGTTTTTTTAGGTAAATACATTAAAAGAGGTTTTTGATGTTAGTCATAGCTGACATCAAAGCAATCTGTTGTTTACATACACCTAGTTGATTTACATTCCTCATTTCACCCTAACAAAATAAGTGTCCTGTCAGTTGTATCCACGGCGCTGTTTCATACAGCCGTATGTAAACATCAATGTCAGTTATCTCTCACATGACTCTACGTGTGTGGTGAGAGCGGCTGCTCATGTCACACACTTTGTCAGATCCATTTGTGTAGTAAGTCATAACTAAATGCTGAACTGTGAATTATGCTATGTGAATCTGGGCCTCGGGTGTTGGTTGATCGTTGTTTGTAGTTGTTATAAGACTGGACATTTGCAGAAGGATCTCCCATGATTTTTATTTTTTTTTTTTTTTACATTTTTTTGAAAGAGCGTCAACGCTTGCTGTGACCCTCGGTTTTGTTTCCACGGGCACCTCATTAGTTCACCACCCCCTTAGCTGGCTTGGGCCGTTTGAAGTGCATGCAGAAAAACGTCTTAGGAGCAGGGGGGA
The DNA here is from genome assembly GCF_902362185.1 of Chanos chanos. Taxonomy (NCBI): domain Eukaryota; kingdom Metazoa; phylum Chordata; class Actinopteri; order Gonorynchiformes; family Chanidae; genus Chanos; species Chanos chanos. Next base: position 18,259,425 of record NC_044507.1, read on the forward strand.
GGAGAACAGCATACCTCCCCCGCATAGCCCCTTTACTGTCTGACATACTTAAAAAAAAAAAAAAAAAAAAAAAGAAGAAGAAAAAAAAAAGAAAAAAAAAGAGCTTTGAAGGAAATTTTGATTGTGGTCTCTCACAAGCGTGCATCATGACCCCAGGTATTCATTGGTTGAAATTCTCGTGTAAACATGCGGGTCATATCCACAAGAGACCAGTCTACACAAAGAACCGACTTACAGAAATACCAGAGGCCTAAACATATGCTACCCAATTTGAAGAAATTTTGATTTAATGCGGTGACATTTGGTATTTCAGCTTAATTTACCTTTGGATGTGCTGAAACAAACTGCGTCTCCCTAAGAGGTTTGAACAGATTTTAGAAAGCTGTTGGGAGTCAATAAAGAATTTCAGCTGAGCAAAGATGCATGCAGCTCAAAAGGACCCCACCAGAAAGGCAACCCAGTGACTCACTGAAAACTGCCTTGACAAATGACCTGTCACACTGAAATTTTGTGAAATCACGTTACTCATGTAGGTAAGGCCCTCTTAATCAACAAAACCAATTGTCCTGAAAGATTAATTTAATTACTCATTCATTACTGTTCATTTTTTGCTGCAGCAGAAAAATGGCATACCAGTTTATGTCAGCAAGACCAGAATATGGTTCCTTAAACATGTTTCAGAAACGTTAAACTGATGTTAAATCCAGTCAGTGTGGGCAGTTTGCCCCTCCTATTAAAAGGTACTTAACCACTTAGATCTCCTTTTGCATTTCTTCCCATAGTGTGTGTGGAAGTGAAACAGTCAACTTCCTGTTCCAACTGTTCTGCACACAGTTTTTGTTTATTTGTTTGACAAGTTTAAGCTCTCACATTTTGCCTTGTAAAGTGAGGTAAAAGTCACTTATGAGAACAGATGAGTTACTAAAATGAGTCATAACAAAAGGTCTGAAGTAGCAACGGTCAGGGGGAGGAATGCAGTTAAAACTTCTCACAAACAAAATACTCTTTCCAGTTTTTTTTTTTAACCTTTATTTACCCAGGTTAGTCTCACTGAGATCGAAATTTCTTTTCCTAGAGAGATCTGCATTCAATAAAAAAAAACACAAAACAGAAAACAAACTAAAACACAAACCATTTCAGATCAAATAATTCCAAAATTTACCTTTCTGCGTCATCTTAACCGTATCAAAGTATCACTTCTGCATTCAAATTTAAACATTAAATTCCTGGTTTTATCTTCTCGGGCCAGAGAGGAGATGTAGAACTTTCTACGGCTATCTGGTCCTTCCACATCAGTCACCGCGTGTTTTCTGTAAAGCCATCCTCCACCCCTTCATTAAACATCCTCAATATATTGATTCCGCTCAGAGATTCTCACCTTTATCCACTGGGTAAAAATCTCTCTTTTGCAGGGGGGTGGGGATACTTACCTCACTGTCAGCTCTGGCATCAGCTCAAATGATATGGTTTTCCATTTCATTTTGCGCGCGCGTGTGTGTGTGTGCGTGCGCACGCGTAAGAAAGGCAATGGAAAATATAGCTGCGCTGATACCACTGGATTTATATAAACATTTTTATTTACTCTAAACACTTACATGAACAAAACACCATATAAACACAAAGACACTGACGCAGAGATAAGCTAACCTGCCTTTGTGTTGACTCAGGCCTTCCTCTTTTTTTTTTTTTTTTCCTTTTCTCTCTCCTTCGTTGCAAAAAACATATTTAGATGGCCAAGGCAGCACAAAATGCTATCAAACTGTATATTATGACATGCTGAGTAAACTGCCTGCATCAGGAATGGAAAGTTTTCTAAAGATACTATATGTAAATCAAGAAAGTATAAAAGTATCATTGTACAGCAGTTGAAATACTGACATTTAAGTAATAGCAAGTCTTACATCATTAAAACCATGGAAGAGACTAAAGGAGGTCTGGAGGAAAAAAAAAAAAAATAAAAACAAACAAAAAAAACAAAAGCAACAAAAAACCGAAAGCCGTTTATGTTCATACCTTCTCGTTTCTGGAATATAGCGTCTCTCCGCGGGACTAAGAGTTGTTTATTGTGCCGTTCTTTGCACACGTGAAGAACTAAAAAGACTGGGGGGAAAAAAAAAAAAAAAACAAAAACGATGGATACTCTCCCCACCCTCCAATCTCACATACAGACACATTCTGGATGGAGCTCTTGTGCCTTGAATTACAACTGGTTGGGGCGGGGGGGGCTGATCTGGTGACATAACTGTCTCACCAAAAAACAAAACACAGCCAGTTAAAAGCAAAACAGGGGGTGCATGGTTGGGTCCAGAATCAAATAGATAGAAAATGGCACAACACATTCAGTTTCTTTTTTTTTTTTTTCTTTCAAGTCCAGTTGGAAATTAGTGTAAAATGAAGATTTTTTTTTTCCTCTCTTTCTTTTTTCTTTTTTTTTTTTTAGATGGACAGAAAAGGGACAGGGGCGGCTGCCTTGTCATAACCCATTCCTTCCATTAGGGTGGGAACTCCTCAGGCCTATGGGGAGAACTTTTTGGCTTGTGCTCGGACCCTTTTCTCATATTCCACTCTGTTTTGGCTGGAACAAGCATCAACACACACACACACACACACAAAAAAAGAAACGTTACCAGTCTTCATCAACCGTGAAACAAATATCGCCATGTAGGAATGTGAACGGCCCGGGAGCGCCCAACGTCGGGCGGTCTCGGGATTGCGAGCGGCTTACCAGTAAATCGTGTATGCCTCAGCTTGTGCCGGATCCTGGATATTTGGTTCATTCAGGAGCTCTTGGATTCCTAGCAAGATCTAGAGACAGATTGGAAAGGGGGAAAAAAAAAGGGATTACATGCCTACAAAGGGAAGGAAAAAAAAAAAAAAAAAAAAAAAGTGTCCGTTGAGATGATGCGGAGCCAGAGCTGTGTGGATACCGCCCTCTGCAGGGATGCATGGAACAGGCAAAGTTAATATACAACAACATTCATTGATCACTCTGATCACACGCTGGTGTGCTATTAGTCCCGACGGCTCTCAGCTCAATGGTAGCTGGGCGACGTATTCAAACCAGTCAAAATGGAAAAATGGCTGAAAAGCGATTGGTGGATGTTACATATTTAAAAAAAAAAAAATAATAATAATAATAATTCTCTTTTAAAAACACAATTTGGTTAAGGAGTACTCCACACAAGAAAAAGTGAAATTCTGTTACTTCCTCAACTCTGCAACTCATTTTTTTGAAAGACTGTTATAACAATGGCTCATCATTCCTGTTACATACAGCAAGTTTTTGTCAAGAAAAAAAAAAAAAAAAAAAGTACTCACTTTATTACAAAGATTCCTTTGGCTGTCCTACTCTGACTACGGCCAGAGCAAGAAAAGTATATTTGTGCTTCGAAGTCTGATGAGTAATAAAGCAACTTCACAATCACGTCCAAATGAATTCGAGAGCTTCACTTTGACTATTCATTTGCAAACTTGTTTCAGAAGACATGAAGGGTACGCATACATGCCCCCCAAAACATCAAACCAGCAACGACCCAACAGTCATCTGAATACCCCTTATATTTACACCCATTATTAAAAAGCATCTCAAACGCATCTGTGTTGTCCGTAACGTGATCGGATTTCTCGTTTCAGTAGCAACGTATAACGGAGGGCTTTACCAAACTGATTTCGAATCAAAGTAAATGAAATGGTTAGAGTCTGTGCATTGTTAAGATTCATTTAAAAAAAAAAAAAAAATATAATAGTTCATCTTGATTCCTGATAACGCTTAAATGACACATTTTGTTGCTTCCAGCCAAGTCACACTCTTCCCCAACCACAACTAGTGCTGTGTCATTTTAGGGGTGGAGGTGGAAGTGGGAGTCTGGATGAGAACTTGTAACCCATCGCGCCCTGTTACAGAGGAAGGCCAACAGGTTTTTAAAAAAGATGTTTATCTAGAACATCACAGAAAAGCGGATGATTAAGGCGGGAGATTGTCAAGAGCGCAGGCATGGAAGGTGACGCAGTGACGCCGACTGCTTTCAACGCAGCCACAAATACATCCTTGACCACATCCAAGACGTGAATCAGCAGCCCTGATCATGATAACAAGAAAAATCTGGTTTTCCCCCCCCCTTTCAAAGCCTTTACGTCCGTCTGTTGACATCTGATCTCGCCCCAATTTCAATAAGGGAAGCCTTTACAATGACCCATGTAAACAGGGTTTAAGGACCGCTTAATACGTTTTTATTCATAACAGTGGATTACTGCTTTGAAAGAAAACCGCTCATCAAATTATTAACGTCAGTGCATTAACCCAGTTCTCCTTACCTGCTTGATCGTGATGGCTGGCCGCCAGTCTTTGTCCTCTTCTAAGATCGATAGGCAGACGGTGCCAGATGGATAAACATTTGGATGAAATAGCGGAGGCTCAAATTTACCTGGTCAACGGGAGAGACAGTTCATATTTTTCTATTCATAACGAACGGGACGAGTTAGTTTGTAATCAAAATCAATTCAAAGCGATGTTCCAACACGCAGGGTGCCAAATGTTCCTCGAGCTTTTTCCCAAAATGAACTCACATTTGGGTGGAGAAGAGGGATAGTCGTCCTTAAAGAGCATCCGCAGTTTAAACAGGCCCCCTTCCCAAGGAGTCTGAAAATGAGAGAAATGAGACATGACAGAGTCATTACTCAAGTAAACAAAGAAATAAAGTTCAAAGCCTGATTGGAAATCACTCTTAACCACAACCCAGAGGATGTGCTCTGCAGCACAACTCCTGCCTGTACTGTACACTTAGGACTTTTATACATTTAACAGCATTTATAAATGCTTGCTGATTGTGTGTGTGTGTGTGTGTGTGTGTGTGTGTGTGTGTGTTTTAGAGAGGCGAGGACACGCTCACCCCTTTCTTTCCAGGAATGGCACATTCCCAGTTCATCAGATTCATGGTCCCATCGGGGTTTTTGGTCGGCACAGCCACAAAGCCCTTACAACATATACATTTTAAAAGTAAGTGGAATCTTTATCACACCGGACAACTTACAAACTCAAAGAAAACTCAAAACAAAACGAAATAATTCATCATTTCACACAGCGGCAGGTATCAGGCCAATATGACATCCTAGTTGCTGCTTCTCCATAAATTAAATACATGGAAGTGTCAAAAAAACCCCAAATTTACCAATTAAGAAAATGGCTCTTTAGTAATTAACACAGGGCAGTAGCTTTTCTGAGGGTCACTCAAACTGTCAGAGTGCAAACAATTTTGTGAAACAACTGCTTAAAAAAAAAAAAAAAAAACAATCATTAATTTCCTCCGACTGAAATAGACTAAGGACTGATCTCTCTAAAAGCCTGCATGACAATACATAAACCATTCAGTGTAATTTTAAAAAGGTTTCTTCTAGAAGAAGTATAGAGCAAGTAACAAACCAATCAGCAGTCTGATTTTAGTAATGCAAGGGTATGCAAGAAAAACCCATGACCAGTCATTCTAAAAATTCACACTGAAATATCTGAGGTGGTTTTTGAAACTTCAGACATGTGTAACTTGCAGAAACTGAAAAAGAACAGCATCGTTCTAGAGTTTCACACACGGCATACGTACAAAAGGATGGTCTTTCCGCCAAGCCTTCCGCTCCTGTGCAAGACGGCTTAAGGCTATACCAGACATTACTTTTGGTGCTCAAATGATGGAAACAAACCTAAGACAAAAAGAGAAAGATACACTTGTACACATTTGAGAACACCAAGGACTAACCATTTCACATTTCATCTAAATGGTAAGACTGTTTATTTGTTTATTTAAACACGCTCAGATTACAAATGATAATAAAAGTGGGCAAAAGCCCCAAAACACTGCAACCAATCAAAAATGATCACTGAAAACTAACTCCCTATTTCATAAGGTGAGCAAAATAACTGCCAACTTGTGTGGGCACTCGTGTCAAGATCCCAGATGCCATTCAGAAAACCTCTCTCTGTTAGCAGTTTGAGGTTCCAATTTCATAAGCTCACCTTTCCAGGTCACTCATTTTTCTTTTAACATTCTGTTATTACAAATGTTCTTTTACTACATCAGACAATTACACTCTTGTGGTATCCTTCACAAAGTAAGGATTGGGCTCACTTCTCATAAGTGGAGAAGTGCTTAAATCAAACTGTACACAGTGGTTGACTACATCTGTCTATGCTATATCCAGTCAAAGAACTATTTTTGACCATAGCTTGATCTCCCAATTTGACAAACGTTGCTGTAAATATGCGTTTTGGCAGAAATGCTTCATTAGGACAAAGAGGTGAACATGTGATATTTTTGACAAGATCACTCACCAGTGGTAACGTAAATATGCTCTGCATGTTTGGCTAGCTGCTGGGCTAGCCTTTTGCAAAATATTACACGGGGATGAGGACGCCTAACCGCGATTATCATCGTTCTGAGCTGTGTTGATCAGTTGAATGTCAAACTCCCTAAACTAGGTGTAGTGTGTGGATTATCTGCGTCTGTATACGCTGCCATGCGCAAATTTGAAGAGATGACGCTAAACACCATGCGTAACTGCGCACTGTGATGGCCATTGCGATATTCTTTGCCTGTGATATTTCATCTAGCTCCGGGGAAAAAAACATGTACTTTAAATGAGTACTATGCTTTACGATAAAACGACCGATCTTAACGTAACAGTGGTAAATTGATATTAACAAAAGCAAGTTAAACAACACTGTCATTTGAGTTCTATTATGATACAGAGCTACCTAGCCTGTTAGCAACCAAGCTAATGGCTAAATGGCTGGCTAGCTGGGTGCAAACCAAACAAAAACACCGTAAATTCCCAAGGACATTAGCCCTATAAAATCCCTGTACTGCATTCTGTTTTGAATTGCAGAAAAATACGTACCTATAATCTTGTAAAATACGATGTATTTTATTAAATAACGGTCTTGTTGAAGGTTCTGAATCAAACTCGAGGTAAATTCTAGCGAAGTTTCCCTCCTGAAAAAAACCCGATTATTACCCAGGATAAATAGGACCAGTGCGCTTTCTACTCTCTATTGCCTGAGTACAATTACCGATAAAGACAGAGACCCTGTAGCAGATTAGAGAATACGTTAATGTTGTTAACGGCCAATAAAAATCACCTGTAGAATTTTAGTGATATTTGATTACATCGCAACATTGTCGGTGAACATTAAAGAGGACTAAATACTTCATATGATGCTTTAATTAGCCATAATCAAAGAAAAATGCAGATTGCTCTAAACACGCTTTCAGATTAAAAGCATGATTCTGGTACGCTTTTATGAGTTCACGGTTTGATTTTCTTTTTAAATGGAAATTCTTGCACTCAGGCAATATGTGAGACAGCTTTATTATTTAAAGCGACAGTGTGTGTAAATGAAGGGCTTAGGAATATTATAATATTTCGAAAGGTTTCTGTCAACGAAAATAAACCTCTTAGGACCGCGAACATGCAGTTATCTCCAGAAATGTACATGTGCAAACATTTGACATTTCCTGCTCTTCTCTCGTCAGTATATTTATCAGTTCTCTCTGCCCAATCTGTTAGTTTATGAAAAAGTATCTCTGCAAAATTTAATATCTTTAATTTGTTTTATACGTCAGATGATACAACAGCTTTAAGGTGTAACATATTAAAATAGTTTTGATTATATCAAGGAGCAAAAAAGAATGGTTGTACTATTAACGTTGCTAGAAGACAATATGCAAGGTTAAGTTATACGTAATCAATTCATAAGGAGTACACCATCACAGAATTGTGACTCTTAAACCGGACAATTATATTTATTTCTTTATATACATTTATATATATATAAAAGAAATTACTCCGTCCTGATCCTTCTTCACACGTCATCGTGAATTATAGTTTGTTCTAAGCACTACCAAAGAACTTACAATACGGCCTTAACATGAGAAATCGATTAGCAGAGCAGTAAAAACCAAGGGTGGTGTTGTGTTTAAAAAATCCCAACAATGTTCGCTTATATTTTCACTTGCATTTTCGGTTTATAAATAGAGGAGAATTGGGTAAATGGAGATATTTTTAAACTTTCGTTTTCTGTTATCGCTGAAGGGAGTACTGTTCAGTAATAATGATTATTCATTCCTCAAGCTTTCGTGCATAGTCTTTGTTTTCCGAAATCGTTATCCAGTCCAGAAAACTCCTGTTTGCAACGGTATAACAAAAGCACTCTGGACATACAGTGCTCTCAGAGGATATTCAGACACTTTTTCCACACTTTTTGAGTTATCAGCTTAATTCAGAATAAGATTAAATTTTGAAACTGAAACTGATTTTTTTTTTTTTACGTTAATTAACAATCAATACAAAATACCGTAGAATGAAAAAGTGAAAGCACATCTTTCAATTTTTTTTTGACAAGTTTATTAAAAATAAAAAGCTGAAATCTCTCATTTACAGAAGCTTCCAGATCCCTCACTATGACGCTCTTAACTAAGCTCAGAAGCATCCTGTTTCTTTTGATTACACTTCAGATGACTCTACAACTATCACAGTACACCTGTGAAAAATTCAGCTGATTGGACGTTTGATTTTTTTAGAGCGGCATACACCTGCCTATTGAAGGTCCTACAGTTCAAAGTGAATGGCGGAGCAAAAGGTTCACAGGAGCACAGTGGCCTTCATCACTGTGAAGTTTGGAACCACAAAGTCTCTTCCTATAGCTTGCTACCTGATCAACTTTGGTATTTGGGCAAGAAGGGCCTTGGTCAGGAGTTGACCGAGAACCTAATGGTCACTCTAGCAGAGTTCCTGTATTCAGACTGGAGAACCAGCTGGGAGGATGAACATCTCTGCAGTCAGTAGGTGATTTGTAGGGGTTGAGGGGGGATGCCATCCCCCTTGTTAGCAAAATGACCAAAATGCATCCCCCTTGTTAACCTGCCATCCCTCTATATACTCTATAGAGTAGTGTCAGTGACCATTGGGCCATCCCCCCTGTTAAAAAAATAACAAATCACCTGCTGTCTGCAGTGGTCCATCAGTCAGATCTCTACGGTAGAGTGGCTAGACAGAAGCCACTCTTGAGTCAAAGGCATATGACGGCCCGGCTGGGGTTTGCCAAATGGCATTTAGAGCACTCTCAGCCCAAAGACAAAGATTCTCTGGTCTAATGAGACCAAAACTGAACACTTTGTCCTAAATGCCAAGAGTCATGTCTGGCAAAAACAGGTAGCACTCGTTACCTGGCTTAATACCATCCCCACAGTGAGGGATGGTGGTGGCAACAGCATGCTTTGGGGATACATATCAAGGGCAAAGAGTGGGGGACTGGTCAGGAATGAAAGGTAAGATGAGCAAAGCCAAATGCAGACATGTCCTTGAAGAAAACCTGCTCCAGAGCGCATGCAACTTCAGATTAAGGCAAAGATTCACCTTGCAGCATGACAAGCACACAGCCAAGACAGCCCCAGAAGTGGCTTTAGGACAAGTCTCCGAATGTCCCTGAGTGGTCCAGCCAAATCCTACACTTGAACCCCACATAAAATCTGTAGAGAGACCTGAAAATTGCAGTTCAATCCCCATCCAGTCCGACTGTAAAGGGAGAATGGGAGAAACTGCACAAATCCAGATGTACAAATTTTGGAGAAACATAAGCAAGAGGACTGACAGCTGTAATCACTGCCAACGGTGATTGAGCGAAACACAGAGGGTCTGAATCATTTTGCAAATGGAAGATTTCAGTTTTTTATTTGTAATAAATTTGCAAAAAAAATTCTAAAAATGATTTTTCATCTTTTCACCATGGGATGTGTTGGTTGGAGGCAAAAAAAATCCATTTAAAATCAACTTCATTTTTAGTTAAGTGGACAAGACAAAAGTCTGGTAAAAGTCAAGAGTTCTGAATAGTTTCCAAAGACAGTGTAATCAACTTTATACATGTTTTTATGCTTTTTGTCTGGCTGAGCTGGTTAAGGTTTAAGGTTTACATTTATTCTTATAAATATTTATATAAGATTTAAGGTTTATATTTCACACCTTTCATGAATTACACACCTGGAGGCAGTGGGGTGCAAACTCCTTTCTAATTATGGAAATTTATGTAGAGACTAAGAAACAAGTGTGATCTGCAACAGGAACTCCATATATGTATGTTGGTCGAGGTAACACTGAATTTTTAGGGTTTTTTTTAAGTTTGAAGTTTTTACAGTTAATTTAAAGTGACTGAGCTGTACTCCTCACTGTATTGGGATGGAGAGACACCCTGCACCATTCTCTCACCAGCAATTCCCTCTCCTTCAGCTATGGACATAACAGCTAAGGAAAAAGAGAGAGAGAAAGAGAGAGTGCAAGAGAGAGAGAAAGGGAGAAACAGAGAGCGAGAGAGAGGGAGAGAGAGAGAGAGAGAGAGAGAGAGAGAGAGAGAGAGAGTGACGGAGAGAGAGACGGAGAGAGAGAGAGAGAAAGAGAGAGAAAGAGAGAGAGAGAGAGAGTGACGGAGAGAGAGAGAGAGAGAGAGAGAGAGGGGGAGAGAAGGGGAGAAAGAGAGAGAGAGAGAGAGAAACTTCGTCAGACAATAAAATAGGTGGAGCCTCAGCTTTCAAATCATCGATTGACCACAAAACCACATCCTTGATGACATAAACGTCAGAAGTGCTATGACTACACACTATTATAGAACTTGAACATGAAATGGCTGGGACACTATTAAACGTTTAAAATTTTATTTTAATTTTAAATAACAAACAGAGTTGTCTTTTTGATATGGTATTTTATTTTCCACTTTGAAATTCTGTTTCCTGTATTTCACTGTCAGATTTATCAACCATGGCTGAAAAGATCATTTGAAATGAAGTGATTCAATGGGGAATTTATTACAGTAAGTTTATATTTTTCATCTTATTTTTTTCTTGTTCCTCTTCTTCTTTTTCTTCTTCTTGTTCTTCTACTTTGTTCTCCACATGTTATTTTGACCTCTGATATTTAAGTTTTTCAACCTTTGGAGTTCACAAATGTCATTTAATACAACTGGATTTTGAAGTGAGTGCAGAATGTGTGTGCACTGTGCAGTGTACAGTTTAAATGAATGTAGAGTGCATCTTGGGTTAATCTCAGTGTAATTTCCTGTGACAGAATCAATATTTGCCCACTTTGTAAGTATTTTAAATCCTATTGCTGTCAAAGTGTGATCAGTGAATCAAGTCAAGACATAAAACACATGATGACCAGGCAAGACAGATGTAGCACCCATGAAGTCTCAATTTGTTTTGTGCTAATGATATCATCTAAAGTAATGGATATATGAATGTTTCAAGTATATGGCCAACAGTCAAATATGTAATGTATATTTGATTCATTGATGTTAATTAATGTTAAAAGAACTTTATGAATAATCATTTTGCCACTAACTTTCCCTGTACTCTTTTCTGTTTTGAACAGTTCTGACCAGAGCTGATCACTCACCACTCCTGTGCTGTACTGTGATGGCACTCACAGAAATGTCCTTTGCATTGCTGCTGTTTTGTGGACTGATACAGTGCAGTAGGTTTTAGTTCCTTTGGACTACTTCTGTTTTTTTCTGTTTTTTGTTTTGTTTTTTTCACATATCTGTCACATTTTTTTCAGTTGTGTTTTTCAAGTGTACTGTATTTGTTTACAAAAATATATAACTGAAATTTCTTTTTTTTTTTTTTTTTTTGGAGAAGTACCTGTGAAAATGTGCTGAGGCCAGAAACACTCTGCTACATCATTAACCGCGTATCTCCCGTTTCTTTGTTTGCAGTTGCAAGTTCCTGCAATGTCACCTGTACCACAGACTACATCTCAACGCTGAACTGCTGGGATGCGGACGTGACGGGACAGAATTTCTGTCATGTCGATCTTGAATGCAGGTACAGCACATCCTGTCCATTGGTTCTCAAAATTTTAGCAATGCTGAAATCAGCATTCAAGCATTAATTGGCACTGCAATATCTGCATTTAATGATAAGAGATCAGACATATGCCCAGCTAAATCACTGTTACAAATGCTAAATGCTTGTCACATTAACAATATCAACAAACTTGGCCCTGATATTTTTCTACATTATATATTTGTATCCTCTTTAGTCCTCCAAAAGCAGTCTTGGAATGTCATTTTTACAACTGACAGATCTTTGGGTTTTTTTTTTGCACTCAGGGATGAGGATCTATCTGCAAAAGGGAACTGCACAACCGGGCCCTCCCGTCGCTGGTGCACAATGGAGCCAGAGAACTTTGACTACTTTGCTTATGTTGATACTGTTTGCTCACTGACAGTAAATGAAAGAAATCTGATACAAAGAGTGGAGGAGAAAATTACAAACAAAACCTGGATTTTGCGGGACTTTAGTGAGTTTGAAAATTTCTAATATTCACTTTTCTTTTGTTATTTTCATTAGCTTTGGTTTATACTGAAGTTTTCAATTTGTCAAAGCCGTCTCTCTGTTCTCTTCACAGTAAAGCCAAGAGCTCCCATCAACCTGAACATTGTGAAGACAGAGGGGGATTATAATCTGACTTGGGACACTGAATATATAAACGAACATGGCCTATTTTTACAGGGCCAGTTTATTTATGTGTTGCGAATAAGGACCAAAAATGCAGATGAGGTAAATTACTATTGATTGCACAGTCGTTAGCTGGTCCTCATCAATGCATATAATACATGAAACAAAAGAAGTACATGTCAGCACGTGATTGATCACTTCTTATGTTTATAAACTTATATCTGTTATCTTCCTCAGGTACTAAAATACTATGATATCAGACAGGATCAAAAATACCTCGTTATCAACCAGGAAAATGTGCAGTCTGGGAAAACATGCTTGGCAGATATTAAGGCCTCTGTGAATCCACTGCTGCTTCCATCCTTTTGGAGTGAATGGAGCAGTTCTGTTGAACTGACATGTCCTTGGACCAGTATTTCAAATGATACAGGTTAGCAGAATGTATCAAACATATGCGTCACGTCTTTGTAGGTGACCAAAAACACAAGGGCACATTGAAAATAGAGAAATTTATCAGAGAAACACTCCTCAAGCTAAATGAAACTGCCCACTTCACAGAGGTCAAGAGTCAAAGAATCAAGATTATTAGATTATTTGACAACCATGTAGTTTAAATGAAAACACAAGAAATGTATTTGGGTCTACACAAACACACATATATATATATGTATATATATATATATATATTTCAGGTAAAGTTATGTTGGAGGCAAGGCGGTACTATTACTTGCTGTTGATCGCAGTCCCTGTGTTGCTCCTACTTTGCTGGAACAAAAGGTGAGCATCATTCAAAATTTACTTGAAAATTCTTTTTTTCCATGGGGAACATACAGAATAGTTTGTCCTTGATCACACCAGAGGTGTTTGCTATGCAGTTTCTAGAAAGGTCTTGGGCTTTTGACAGCACTCAGCCACATGACTTTATTATCTAATCTCTCTTATGTTCTCTAGGATTCATTCATCAAGTGTTAGCCATACTGAGCCAAAAGACTTAGGTTGTAACCTGTCATCGTTTAAGGGAAGCGGGCAATATGTAGATACAGAAAGTAGATAATGGCTTGATTTGAGTGTATTTTCCAGTAAATGATGAATGCTTTTGCTGTACATGTAACCTTCCTTGTATCACCTCCTACGCTGATGAAAACCACAGCCACAGCAAATTATTGCTTGCACAAAGGCAAAGTACATTTAGTTTAGAAGTGGAGGAAGTTGGGCTGTTTTAAACTGAACAAGGGTCACAAAACACACAGTTTTTCCCCCAGCTCAGCTATAAATAACTCTTATTTTCATCTCAGAGTCACAGAAAACATGTATGTTCCTACTTAAGTTGATATTGCCTTAGTGTAGTTTATGGCTGTTTTCTCTCTACAAATCATTTCGAAATCATATTTAACAGCATCTTTCTCTGTGTCTCTTTGTGTATTTTTTCCCCTTATTTATAGAGGGCCCCTCAAAAAACTACCATTTTACCAGTACATTCCAAATCCTGAAGACTACTTCAAACCACTTTACCAAAAACACGAGGGGGATTTCAAGGTAAGAAAATAAAAATCAGTATTCATTTGAGACAATGTCCTTTCCACTACAAAGATCAGACAAGCAAACGCAAATCAGATTTATCATGCTTATGCAGCAAGATGAACTATGGTCCTTTTTAACTAAAGGTGGATTAGAATCTGTTACACATATACAGAGACATGTCTAAAGTATGAAACATAAGTAAGACAAAGTTCAGGAGGGACTTTCAGATTTTAAACACAACGCAACAACCCCCCCCCCCCCCCAGCATGTCACGGGGGAATGTGACATTTGACAAATGACTCAGTCACCAGGGGCTTCAAACACTAAGACAACGAAGTGTAACAGCCATCTGTCTGCCGGTGCCTTACATACGTGTAAAGTGAAAGCAGTGACTCCCCTTGAACGGAAAGTACTATGAGTTCAACTCTAGACTCAGACTAGGTGGGCAGATATATTTAGCTGTTTTCAGCTAAAAGGGAAATTTTATAAATATTCCATTATGTCAAACGTCTTCTACACGTGTTACCCACTTCATGCATTTAACTCATTCAACCATATACTCAACATACTCAACCAGTGTTTTGACAAAAATATAGTATTTTCGACAACTTTTCTGATGTCAAATGCAGATGTAAACGCAACTTTGTACTATTAAAATTTAAAGGATAAATTGCAACAACATCGAAAAAAGAAAAATCACCTGAATTTGTTGCTGTGAAGATGGTTTGAAGATCGTGTTACTGGAGCTATTATTAGTAATATAGTCTGGGGGGGGGCGGGGGTGTTGTTGTTGTTGTTGTTGTTGTTGTTTTCCTGTGTAGCTTTCATGCGATCATTCAGAACACTGCTAACAGAGGAAATGGTGCCAGGAAGGACCTGGTACAAAACACTGTGTCGCTGCAGAAATGTATATTTCTATCTGTAGATGGGGGAGGGAAAGATCCAGCAGATGGCACTAAGACAGCAAAAACAAACAAATGTGTGAAAAATGTGAAATGTGAAAAACTTGTTCTCTCTGTCGACCCTGGCGATAAAAGATGTTTTATATCGCTGTTTTATATGAACGCTTAAAGCTTGACAACGAAATAAAACCATCTCTCTTTTTTTTTAAACTCACTTCACGCAGCGTCCGAACAGTTTTAAGAGATGATTTTGATCACTTTCAGGGACTTTCCACAAAACACTCTCATGATTTTTGAAATGAACTTGTGAATATCTGCATCAGTTATGAGCAGCAAATGAAGCAGTTTTGTGCTGTGTGCCTTACCCACACTGCAGAGTTCGCAGCATTGCATCAAACTGACGAGCCCCTGCTTAATAGCAGTCACCTCATTCAAATTACGCTGATTTGATTTTTTTTCATATCTTTATAGAAAGTACACATAAATGCTTGGTCTTTTTTTGGTTTGAAGTTCAAAACACAGTCCTGTAAAAGATTGGAAATACCCAGATGAAGTAATACAAGTTGAGAAAGTTAGTTTTACATGATATCTTCTCTCAGAACATGCACCTATAGCTTACCATGCAATACACAACGTATGACGTATATCCAACACCTGCTCGATATACAGTGCAATATTTTCTTTCTGCTTTTATGTTATTGTAATGAATAAAATCAAGCATGCAGCAGAAATGAGCGTGACTTTATATTTAGACGCGCAACTGGCTGTAGAAACATTTCTCTCACATGCAGTACAGGAAGTCCGGGTTAAGATAGTGATCTAAACCCCTGTCTCAGACACATAATAAAAATTGTTTTATCGTTTATATGAACTTTCTATACATGCTTATCAAAGACAAAACCTAGGGTCTGTAGCTCTTCTGATGAAATGGCGGAGTTTGAGACAAATAAATTCATCTGTGTACCAACCTACTGTGGTTCATTTTCAGAGTGAGTCACAGACTGTCCCTAGAATACCAAGAACGTGACCTTTATCATGTCTTTTCCTACTGGCTGTATTATTTTCACGACATGGAACTTTGCTTAACCTACTTGCTTTTGGAGTTTCAAATGTTTGTACTGACTGATAAAACTACGTGCTATTGCTTTGCGTGCTATATCTCAATCTCTTTGTTTGACGTAGAGGTTTTGTGGTCGTGCGCATCGGACACTTTTTGTTTTTTAACGAAGATTTTACTCGTTTGGATCTCTGATGAAAGGCTGTTTTAAAAGATAAGGGTCTTTGCACATATCCTTTCTATGCGAGCCCTTTTTCTCTGCTCAACTGCCGTGAAAGATCAAAGTTAGCAGCAGCTAATCAAAGCAGAGAGTGCGTCATGAGTGTTGAGTTCACTAACTTCAAACTAGTCCTGTGCATTGTTACAGCGACAAGCAAGCAAACAAACAAGCAAACAAACAAACAAACAAACAGACAAAATAATATGCAGAGTATATTCTTGTGATTTTATGTAAAGTTATAAATATATAAAATAATCTATAAACATAATGACCTTTGTTTTCTCTTACAGAAATGGGTTGGCCCTGTCCTTATCTTTAGTCACTGTGACCCTCTGGAGAAGAGTGCTCCCCTGCAGGTACTGAGTGAGAAACAAATGGAGGCTCTGGGACAGCAGATGGATGGCACAGAGGTGTACGACAGCGGCGGCAGCGGAGGCGAGGACAGCAGCGGGAGCAATCAGGAGGACTGGAGTCTCCTCAGCCAGGCCAACAACAACTCCTCGAGACTTTACTTCTTAGGAGGCAGCAGCCTTGGTGCTACACATTCGAGCGGTCACATCTCCATCGACACGGTGACTGTGTCTGGGCAGGAGGGCACCGTGTCGGAGTGGTCGGGGGAAAGCGCGATGGGTCCTCTCGACGGGTACGGAGGCGCTCGGCAGGAGATGGAGAACGTGGGTGAGGAGCACGGCGTTGCGAGGCTTAGTGGGAGGGAAGACTTTGCTCACTGGGAGCTTCGGGGTCAAGACATGGAGGCAGAACAGATCTCATTAGAGTCTTTCAGCTCTAACGAACAGTCGGAATACGGTTACCCTCGTATGGGCCTTGACCTAGACACCATTGACAGTGGCTTTATGGAGTCAGACTGCTCGAGCCCAGTAAACTCAGAGTTTGATGGGAATGAGCAGATGGACAGCGCCATCCTTGCTGGGCCTGGAGGTTCCCATTCGAACTACGTCAAACAGTGGGTGACTTTTACCACTGTACAAGGAGACACCAGCACCTCTAGTCAGGAGAGCCAATGAACTCTCACCATCAACCTGAGAAATATGTGAACAGTCTTTACATACCTTGTGTTTTAAATATCCTTCTTAATGACCCCCCCAAACCCCCCCCGCCCCCCGAAAAAAAACAACAACAACAACAAAAACAAAAGTTAAACATTATGACGCAATGATGTCACTGTCAAAAGAGGACTACGGAGTAGACTGCAAATCCATAAACAACTCAGCAATACTTCATAAAATGACTTGGATGATGGAAAATAAATTTAAATGAACTCTGTGAGTCTGTGCAATGAAAGATGAATAGTCCAGAGCACAGTGCTGTAAAACTTGTTTTTGTTCAGATGTTGTTCCTGTGGAGCGAGATAAGAAAGCTCATGCATGCATAATGAATGCCATTCATCTGATACTAGCAGAGGCATGTTAACTTATCTGATGTCCTGCAAATGTACATATCAGCGCTGGGCATTGATTTTTATCATCATCTACCCTAATTCCCAAAAGTCAAGATGAGAAAGACAAATGAAAACAGCTGACAAAATATTTCAACGATACCACATTTAAAAAAAACTATCCAAATGTCCAAATCTTAACATGTCCAAATCTGAATATTATTGTTATAATAGAAATGACTGCTATACCTAGACCCAGATCCATTAGGTATATGTAGAGAGCGATGACCAAAAAGTCAAAGTAGTGTGCGTGTGTGTGTGTATGTTTGCAAGTGTTGTTTAAAAATTTACATTTTTTCCCCCCATTTCAAAATTACCGCAGTTAGATTATTTTTATGACTTGTCAAGAGCAGACAAGTAAAAAAAAACAAAAAAACAAACAAACCAAAAAAAAACCATATTTTCCTAGTTGTGTGCTATATATGTGAATATTGTGTGTAGTGTAATGTATATAATGTCTATATGCATAAAAAAAATGTTTAAACCATCTCCACATTTCTGTGAGCGTTTCTATGACTATCTATGAGTATAACTTTTCTGTTATGCCGTTCAAAGAGATATCAGAGGTTGCCATCTCAATCAAAAACAGGAAGTGACTGGTACATCTATATAAACTCATGCTTGATCTCTTACTACAACACTCTCATTCATTCTTCTCTGAGGAATCCACTGGGTCCTACCCCCCTCAAGGTAGTGTGATAATGATATTCCTTTACATGGAATTAGAACATAAATGTCAGGTTTTTTTCCTTAGCTGTTGTATTTAATAGAATAAGCATGTGTACTGTAATTAACCATTAAATCCTTAAAATCGTTGAATGTTTCTGTTAGGCTCTTATTGAGTCAAAGTTCTTCGAGTAATTGACAAAAATATTTTACTGTAATTAAACTAATGTGTTCAAAGAGATTAATTTGTGGGTATTATCCAATCAAACAATGAGGTGAAAATCCATACTTGTGTAAAGTGCGCAAACAGACCTTTAAAGCTAACAGACATTTAAAGACACAGGCCAGTAACCTGTAATGTGAAACATTCGTCAGGAGTATTCCAAGAATGATGGAGAAGTATGAGTCATTTTTTTTTTTTTGTTAGTTCCCAGAACATGATGCTGTTGTTGACTAAGAATTATGCAACTATCAAAATAATAATGTGTAACATGGAGCATGTTTACACGTTCATCCAGAAAACCTGATCGAATTCGGTTACCTGAACATTTTCCACGCAATCCTTGCTCTTCATTGTTATGCCAGGGCTCCATCCTTCTTTAAGAGTGATCGGCATTAAATGAAAATACTTCAGTAGCCTATCTTGTAAAAGGATCTCAGTCATCAGTCACAAAACCAAGTTCTAGACTGCTTGATCTTTGTTGCCTGGGGGATGTTTCAGAAAGTGGGTTTTGTGAAAATTCAGAGTTAGTTAACTCAGAGTAAATAGTAAACCTCCTAGCAGAGGAGCCCTATGCCCCCCCCCCCCCCCCCCCCCCCCCCCGGGCCTTATCTACACAAAACCAAAACAAAAACAACAAAAACAAAAACATTGGGGACATGGATTGAGATGAATGAAGTACAGACTGTGGTATTAACAGATTAAGAGGGCAAACATAAAAGACCTAGGAAATGATAGTTAATTGGGTATTAATTGGAGAGCCTAAATCCAGTATCTTGATTTTCATATTCACATTTTTGTGCACAAGAATTTGGAAAAGTCAGTGCTTTATGGAATGGATGTCTGTGAGAGTCTCTTGAGACAAGACTTTAGACCTCAGTTACTAATAATGAAAAAACAACAATGATTAGATACCATGATAAAATTGCTCACCCAGTCCAGCCATTTGAGAAAAGGGTGCAAACTTCTAGACATCAGCATCTGGTTGCACCAGCAGAGCGTAAATTCGATCTTTACCTAGTTCGAACGTTAATCGGCATTACGTTCGAGTTTACGAACAACTACAGGTTACACCGTTGCACCAGATCACATACGTACAACTTAGACTTCAGTTATATCTTAAAATTAACACCTAACACTAAGTAGGTGCAACGCCCGCCGTAAAACAAACAAACAAAAAACCCGTTAATGGCTTATGGCTTTTCCGTTTGAGTAAGTGGGAAACTTGCTGCAAAATGAAGAAAATGAAGGAGGACTCAGTTTGCCTTGGCAACGAGTTATTCGCGACAGATTTAATCTGCTGGACCTGTACTACAACATTGATTTATACTCGCGTTTCATATTTTGGCGCACAGAAATTCAGCGAGCGACGAAACTCCTCTCCGTTGACTTAAAGCACCACACGGACAGGAACGGGGCTCTTAGCCCATCTTTACAGGTTTGTCTAGCTCTTAGATATTTTGCCACGGGTTCATTTCAGAATCTTGTTGGTGACTCTATATATGTGCATAAGTCTACCGTGTGCAGGGCTATTCGGTCTCTAGCGCTGTCATTATGCAAACACATCAACACCTACATTCATGTAGGCAGCCGGGCAGCTATCAACAGACTTGTATGAAAGGTTAAAAGAGGAAAAACTGTCTGTAATAATTATTGCAAACTTGACAGACGTAGGCCTTCTTCCTTCTGACTCTGGCTGGAACAATTGAATCTGCACTGACACAAGCTACTGTGCACAACAAATTTCGAAAATGCCGTATTGCATGTTTACATTGTATGATGCCGTTGATTGGCTTGAAACCAAAGCAACGTCATTAAATGCGACGATATTTTGATGGAGGATCGTTTAGCGCACTACTCGTTGAATTGCGTCTTAAGTGATCGTGGTGCAACCGAAAGTCAGTGCGGCGCTAGTATGAAACTAGCTACTCCGAATATAAGGTTAAGATGGACTTTACATCTGAATTTACGATCAACCTTACGCTCTGCTGGCGCAGCCGGACTAGATATGTGAACGACACACCACTACCTGTTTGCCCTAATTATGAAGTCCTGTCATTCCACATTGGAAATGAGATTAAACTGGAGATGAGATTCACCCCCCCCCCCCCCCCCCCAACTGGCGGTAGCAATACTTGTTATTTAATATGTATGACTGCAATTTTGCACATAGTTTGAATATATGGAATTAGTTTGTGACATATGAAAATGGTCAATTGGTGGGCCTATTACATATTAATATTATATGTACATATATTTCATTGAATGAAAATGAATAATATTGTAAGCTCGTAATTGGTCAGTGTATTTACATCCCTGAAGTGTTATTTATCTGTTATTGAACAATTATTTTTGCAGACTCGCTTATTTATTTACTGTTTTCAACATAACTAATGTATCTGTATGAAATTTGAATTCATTTTTGTATCGTTGAATTCCTGTTAAAAGATTCCTGCGATTCAAGTCTGGATTCAAGGAATTTAATCCAAAGGGAATCACGAAAGGAAATCATTTGTATCTGCTTCTCACTGACCCTGAGGTGATTTTATGACAGAACTGGCTTGACTAAGTTCTGCACTCTTCTGGTTCTCAGTAAGTACACTGAAGAGTTAAAATGATTTTTTTTTTTTTTTTTAATTGGAACTAGTTGTTTGAATCCAGTCCGAGGCGTTTTCTCCTCTGTTCTAATCTGTTATTGCATATGCATTTACAGTGTCGTGTAAACATGAGGTTCTTTGTTGGACTTGCCTGGACACTTTGGGCTGTTGTACATCTATCAGATGCCTGGTCTCTGGGTAAAATACGCATGTCCTTTGAGCTCCTATCAAGCTTCAACATTTCTTAGGAAGATATCGAAGTATAGTCTGTGGTTGAGAATTTGAGGATTCATACACAAGATTGCATTAATCTCTTATCTTGAGATGGCATGACATTTAGGTCTAGGTAATAAGCAACGTTGTCTAAGTTGTTCCTGTGAACGATTCTATTCTTACATCTACATTTACATTTAGTCATTTAACAGATGCTTTTGACCAAGTGACCCACTAAAGAACAGTGTCTAGTCATTTAAATCCAAATGTCTCAGTATAGAAAGGGTAGTGCCAAGAACCACTCCAAGGAAAATGCACATATTCAGTGCTTTATTGTGTCCAAAATATAAATATTTTTATTCTTTACACCTTTATTCCACCTTTTACTAAAGACTGGATAATGATTTACAAATGAAATGAATTCATTTCTTAACAAATTATTGAATAAAAAACCCTTTCTGTGTTTGATTTTGCAGATCTAACACATGGATTTGACTGTTTTTCTGACTATTGGAACACAATAGTCTGCACTCTGCCCTCAGTGCCACCGGACATTGAAAACGCTTCTGTTTGGCTGGAGTTTAAAGAAATAGATTTTAGGTAATCATGCATTAATCACTACGTTTTGGTATACCATATTGTGACACTTTGGCTCAAGGCCTTCATTTTAATATCACCGATCCTTTCCATATGCCACCCCCAGTGTGTGGTTATCTGAATTTTGTTCCAGTCTAAACAATGCATCAGTGAAACTTTACATTCTGCTTTCCTTTGTCTTTCCACCAGCTTTGAATGCCTGCTCAGAAAAACAGTGCGTGACTACAAGTGTACTTCATATGCAACTTTACCACATAATTCAGTATTTACAAACTATATGTCTTTTGAAGTATGCTTGCGGTACGAGAGAAATGGCTTTAGCAATTCTACCAAGATGCCTGGATTCAAGCCTGCGGAGAAGAGTGAGTAAGCTCTCAAGATGACATGGTGATCACACAAAACAAGCACCAAATATTGACATGGTAGAGAAAAGTCAGTATTGGACATATGAGTCAAAACTTCTTCATTTCATGGTAGTAAGAACTTCCTTTTGTTACGATAGTAAAATGGTGGTGTGAAAAGTTACAAAGTTACTCTCCCTGAACCAAACCCAAATCACTAACAGAAACTACTATGGAGTTGTATTATTCACTTGACCTTTTCCAACATTACTGAACAAAATGCCATGTGACATAACAGATCATGTTAAAGATGATAAATGAGAAAGGAAAAATAGTGGCATCCAATGATTAGACTACAAAAACTGTAGTCATGTCAAATATTGGCATAAAGTCATGTCAAATATTAATGCTTTGTTACTGTGTCAGTATTTGATCCTCTAAATGATATTTTCTGAGATGTTTTGTGAAGCTGCTCTATGTGATATATTTTTAAAAGTCTCGTAGGGTATACAATGGGTATATATAAATATATATATATGTGTGTGTGTGTGTGTGTGTGTGTGTGTGTGTACGTATATATAAATAAAATGATGGAGATGAAGATGAGGCCAGGGAATTTAGTTAACAATGAAGTTTGCTGAATAACCTTAAACCTTGCACTGATCACCTTGTCGTATGAGCTGTCTTTTCTGCGCCAATGAAATGATGTGAACTGAATTCATGAGAGAAGACCTTGTGATATATCTCTTTCTATTTCTCTAGTTAAACCCATCAAACCTCACAATTTGACTGTCCAATACAGAGAAGGTACATATCACTTTACATGGAAGAGTGGATATGAAACCCATTACTACAAAGAGGACCTGCTGGAAGCTTTTCAGTACCAATTTACATACAAAGAAATAGGCCACACAGGCAAAGTAAGTTCAGAAGTTTACCCATTACATTAAGAGGTTAACGGTGTATTACTCAAAACATTTTTCTTTTCCTGTTAGTCGTGTCTGAAAATTTCACTACATTCACTACACAGTACATTTATACAGTACATTCACAACCGTACTGACATGCATATCAGTAATGAGCTGTGCTACATAGTTGTGTTTTAATATGATTATTGCTCTAACCCCTGGTGACTTCAGGTGTTACACGTGTCTGGAACAAATGCATCTTTATCTATTAATGAGAGACATTTGACCCCAAACACTGAGTACATATTTAAGGTAAGGACCATAATCAGAGAGCGGGCCTTATACAGTGGGACAGAGAGTGACTGGAGTGAAGCTCTTCACTGGAAGACCACACACAAAGGTAAAATGAATAGTTTTGAAACATTAATTAGTAAACGCTTACAGTAATCTAGCATAGTCTGTTGCACTGGTTCTGGGTGGGATATGTATGCAGAGACAAGATCAATCTTTTACATTTTCAAAATGTCTTTTATGTTGTTACATAATAACTGTGACAAATACATGTCATATGGCAGTTTAAATATAATGTATATTTTTTGGATAAATGAATTTTATTTTTGTAGGACCTGCATCATTTCTTCCTTTGGGACAGTTTGTTGTCCCTGCTTGTATGGCACTTGGACTTCTGATTGTTTGGTCACTTTACCCCACAGCAAGGTAGCTAATGCTCTGCCTTACACAGCGTACAACTTCAATTTCTTGGTTCAGCATGTGTTTGTGTTAATGTGTGTGTGTGTGTGTGTGTCTGTGTGTGCGTCTGTGTGAATTAGTTCTCTCTGCATTACAGTGAGACATATTTAGATATATTTGGAAACATAAACAAGCAATCATTTCTGTCTTTACCATAGAACAAAATGTAAAGAGGTAACCCGTGTGCCGACACCCGTTTCATATTTTCAACCACTTTATCAGAAATACCAAGGCAATTTCAAGGTAAGGCTTCTTCCTTATATTAAGCACTTCAAAAGTCCTCTGGTCATAGAGGTTATTTCTGGATTTATTTACTCTCTTTTCAGAGTTGGGTGATGTCTAGAGGCTATATGCATGAACCTTGCACAACTGAGGAGTATTCAAAAATTGAAACCTTTATTGAGGTGACACCTGTGAACAAGCATCATGAACAACACAATGAAACATACGCTTTGGCAGAGTGTCACATGCCGTATGTTGGTCCTTCGGCCGATGTCTGGATCTCCAACCTTAAAAGTCTCTCAGACAGCGTTGAAAACATTCCATGCCAACATTTTTCATGGCCAGCAGAGGAGTGTTTTGTAAAAATAGTCCCCTCCCCCATATGTCTTAACTTACTGAGCGAGAATGAGACAACTGAGTGGGAAAGCGAGAGGTCATTGTCTTTGGAGGATGGAGAAAATAATAACCCTGACGATGGCGCGCCCTGTGATAAGTTACCAACTGAAGACCCAGAATGTGTGTTTTTTAATCAAGATTACTGCACCCTAACCAACACTCCCGATGGTTTAGTCCCCTCTATGCCTACAACTGTTTGTGGTCAATCACTAAATGATCACAGCTCAGAGGTGACAGACGACACCGTGATTGTGTGAGCCTGATTCTTGACAAATCAGGCATAAATATATGGAATAAAAGTCAAAGGGGAAAACTGTTTTTTTTTTCTTTTTACAATTTATTTTTAGTTTCACAGAATGTATCAATGAAGAGAACTTGCACATATAAATATATATCTTAAAGCTGACAATCATTCGCTGGTGAATTGAATAATTTTGTATTTTTGTTATACGCTTTGTAAATGCATTTCTATAAGTATATGTAACTTTCATTGAACAGGTGCTATGCCAATGTAAATAAATTTATAAAACATTACTTTGCTGTTTGATTCCCAGTGGCTAACAAGCAAGGGGACATGTTTGTACAAGTCATATTCCCATGAATGCTGTCTTGTCTGCAGAGGTTGTGTGAGCTACCTTAACCCAAAGTGTTGTGCTGCCCCCCTCAGGGCAGACAAAACAAAATTTCACAATATAATTTTCATGTCAGGTCATCTGTTAATTGTTTTGGTAAGTACAAATAAATAAATAAAGTTGACCACTGGAATACAAATAAACAAGATGTGCCATGAACTGAGTTAAAGCTATCAACACTGACTTGAATTTACAAAATACCAAATGAAATTTTGCAGAATAAAAGTCCTTGTTCCACTGTTCATAATCAGTAAAAATGTTTTAGGTTCACAGAATGGTTGATTTTGCTGAAAAAAGCATGCGGTATGTACTATGAAATATTTCAATAATTACATGTTTTCCTCGTTTGCTGTCTAGCATTTTTTAACATTCTCATTATTCAGAAATCAGTTAACTCTCAGTACTAACAGTAAACCTTCCTAATATTAAAAAACAAAAAGTCATAAAACCTAATTCATGCCTGCTCATATAACTAAATGTTACATAGTTTCAATACAGACCAATTCAGTTCTAAACATATGTATGTAGTTTGTATGCAGTTTCAATGACCAGACAGAACTACAAATATCAACATCACATTTAGAGATTTATCATCTTGTTCCAAAGTACCTGGAACTTTCTTTATTAGACTGATGATGAACGGCAGCTTCACATTTGGTGTGAGCATCTCGTTCGGTTACTCCCATATGTATTTCACTTTGACACTTCTGAGTGAAATTCTTTCTTTCTTTCTTTCTTTCTTTCTTTCTTTCTTTCTTTCTTTCAGTTGTTCAAATTCACTTTCAAAACATATAGCATAGTCCTTTTTTTAGTTCCATGGTATGAAGTGTAATAGCTCGGAGGTAAGGGGACTGAACCTACAGCATACCTCTGAGCGAGACACGGTATCCCGCAGTCAACCGCAGTCATTCCATTACAGGGAAAATCTCCTTACAGTTACAAGAACTATCATGAATCAATCAAGGTATCAAACAAAACGGTTAACGATTGAAGGTCTTTGTTTCTTGCTTCATACCGACGAGGCACCGTTTCACTTGATACAGTATTGAGACAAAAAAAATTGTGACATCATTACCGTTATGATTCCGAGCCTATTTTATCTACCTTTTCTCCTTTTTGTCACACAAAATAAAAAAACTACGGATGTGCTTTGAAACCTAGTCCCACATACAGATCCTTCGACTATTATTTTGAAAATCATATTCCTCGAAGTGGGCGTTTGGCAAAAATGCCGTTCTGTTTCTGGCTTCACTGCTGATATTTTGCCATGCATGTGATGTTGTTGTGGAGTGACGTTAAAATTGGAAGATGAAGGCGCAGTGTCAGCCATCATCAAAACCTGTACGGCAATCAAATTCTCATTAAAAGTGGCTGAAAACTTCTATGGCAAGAACCACTAGTCAAATTGTGAGTATTCTGTGACTAATTTGATTACAGTTTTTATTAACCGAGACCCAAAACTATAGTCTTGCCGACAGAACTGAGTGGGTCTAGCTGCCCAGCTAAGTTAACATAACCTACGGGTATCTAAGGTTAGCATAGATTCATAGCGGTCAGTGAGGATCTGTCCCCTTCCGTGGCAAGTCTAGTTGCTGTGTAATCGGACGTAACATCTGTCTGTTGAGTAAAAGAGAGTGGTAACTACTACGACAACTTTTCAAACCAAGGCAACAATACTGATCAAAGATCCATCGTCTGACTAAGTTTTATGGTGTTGTTTGTATTAGCCTGTTATTGAACAGCCAAGTGAATGCATAGACTGACCATAAACATCGCGGTGGGAAGTCTGACCAGTTACCCTCAGACCGTTGAATGCAAACTGCAAATTTAGAAATTAGTTAAGAACCAACCAAATTTTAGATCCTGAACTGGGCAATTCGCACAATGATTTCTTTCTTTACTTGAACATATGCATGTGATTGAAAATTTCGTTTTTTTTCTGCTTAAGTGAAAACATAGCGCTGATACAATGTGAATGCAACTGATACTTTATTGTCAACCTTAAAGGTCAGGTGTACTTGACAGAGATCCAAACGTAAACACGAAATAAAGTGTGTCGGCAGAATAGCGTAGGGCAACAAAACAAAACAAAACAAAACAATACAAAAATTGGTCAGCTCTATCTTAAATATGTGTAGTGCTCTGAGGAAAGACGATCTGTTGGGATTGCAAAATGACACCCTGTTTGTATATCAAAAACATGACTCAGTAAAATGGTATGTGGCCAGAGGGGGTAGAGACCATCCCTAGTGTGTAGTTTACATTGTGCTTTTGTGTCATTCTAAGTGTTAATGCCACGCCCTGTTTTACTCACTGTCATTTTTAAAGAAGAGGCTTATGGGATCCTCATAGTGGACCTCAGAAGACTGTGTACGTGTCCTTGCTAAAACTCCTTAAGCTTTTAGTACCTGACTTGAATTACAGCCAGTAACTCATCAGATGATTAATTACCTCAGATGGATCACATTAGCCAGTTTAGCCAGTTTCCTTTTTGACTTTGGAAGTTTCCTGGCTGTATGTTACCCTGTGAGGGGACAGACCCCTTTGGTTTCTGTGGTGCAGTGTGTTTAAGATGGTGGTGGCAGGTGTTTGGAAAGTACCTGTCTTTCACACTCATAACAGAAGCTTTTCGGATGACTTGAGTTTTCATTTGCATTAGCATCAAAACGTAATACGACTTTCAGGGTATTCTTTTAGAAGTACACAAATCAGCGGGATTGTCCCCACCCGAAAAAGGGTCAAATTGATTTCCCCCTTTGACACTTTGTGATTGTGTTTTGAAGCATATACATGGATATTATCCAGACAGTGTAGTGGCGTTATTGGTTTCACAGCTGCGCCAGCTACCACAGTTTTTACCAATTCAGTTCATATCGTAGATGAAGATGCAAATTTTTTTCAATTGCACTCGTTTTGCCAGCTGTTCTGTTTGCGTAAATGATCCATGCACTGGCTTCCATTCCTACCGTCTTCCAGCCCTAATCATCAGGGACTTGATTACACCCTGTGTGAACCATGAACTTACTAGGAAAACTCACAGAACCTCTATAAGGAAGACCCCCTGCCACCTTTGAACTTGCAAAGGGAAAACGTCGGAGACGTGTGATTAAATCTGTAAGGTATCATGGGAATATTGGATACATAGTTTGCTAAGTACTGCACGGTGTGTATATGAGCATTGGATAACATTCTCTTGGTTTGTTATTAGTTTCTGTAGTTCCTGTTTAATTTCTTAATGACCTCAGGTTGCTTTATATCTGGCTAATTAAACTGGTGTATTACAGTTCGCCCTCAGCTGATGACAAAAGGTTTGGCATGGTTCATTGTTTTTCTAAACGCTGAATGAATGCTTTTCAGAGCCGCCAAACCTGAATGAATTTTTTCAGGCTGTGAATAAGAACAGTAGGTTACATTATTTTCCATATTGATTGGTTCAGGCTGTATTGACATGGTGACATGGTCTGATTTTTATCTCCTTTGTTTTGTTTTCCTTTCAAAGGGAGGTATTTAGCTCCCAGAGGTATAGTAAACAAAAGCAGTGTGAAGAACCTGACTGAAGGCTTGTTGTTGGTTTTTTTTTTTCAGAGTTTAAATTTTAACATGGCTAAAAAAAAGATATAGTTTATAATTTGTAGGCTAATATAATTTATAGTTTTGTAAGAAGACGGTGGGTAAGTCCTCTATAATGGCTCGTGTGTGCAGAGTTAAACAAGCCCCGAGTCTTATATGTAAATGCCTCATGCAGTGAATTGGAACAACAACTGTAATCGCGCGTGAAAACAAACATAGCCCGGCCCCTGTGCGGAAGCAACACTCATGCTTATCAGCCACAGGTTCCTCACTGTATAGAGTTTTTTCTCTCTTTTTTTTTTTTTTTTTTTTCTTCAGAGCGCCTGTAAGTGTATGTTTGTGTGTGTGAGTGTGAAATGTTTGTTTATCTCTCTCTCTCTCTCTCTCTCTCCCCCCATCTGCTTTTTTTTTTTTTCTTTAATTCTTTTTTTTTTTTTTTTCCTTTAAGCGTGATGCTTCTCTCATTCAGCACAGTGTCGCCTTGCTCTGTCGCGAACCTTCATCAATGGTAAGAAATCAGCAAAATCTCTGCTCTCCCTCCGGTCTGAGCATGGAGGTTCCCGCCGGTGCCCAGCCCAAGACACCGTCACTACCATCTCCTCATCCACCCATGAAATGCCCTGAGGATTTTAAATTTGGTAAAATCCTAGGAGAGGGTTCCTTCTCCATAGTGAGTGTCCACTGATGGATATATGACAAACATTTTTGGTCTGAAACATTTTAGAAGATATTTAAAAGATTTATCAATCAGAGATCTTATCTTTTGGATGTTTTCTAACAAATAAAGATGGGTTTTTTTTTAAATGCGTCTGATGAACTGAAACGTAAAACGAATCATTTCTTTCAGGTCGTGCTGGCCAGAGAACTATCTACAGGAAAAGAATACGCAAGTAATGAAAACTTAATCACCTGTTTCTCTCTCCACTGATTTTAAATGAGTGATGTAATAATTTCCTTTCTGAGTTATCCTTATTTTCATCTCAGATGATGTCTCGTAACCTTGATACTTTGACTCAGCATTTAATAGGAGTCGGAACTTATTTTAAAGAACGTTTCTCTCTCTCTCTCTCTCTCTCTCTCTCTCTCTCTCTCTCTCTCTCTCTCTCTCTCTTTCTTTCTCTCTCTCTCTCTCTCTCAGTGAAAATTCTAAAAAAGATGCACATCAGAAAGGAGAACAAATCACATCAAGTGAAAAGAGAGAGGGATATCATGTCTACCTTAGATCATCCATTTTTTGTCAAGCTCTACTTTACATTTCAAGATGCTGAAAAATTATGTATCCTTTTGCAATCACAGCATTTACGACTACAGCTTTTTTTCGGGAAGATTAACGGTCGCGTTTATCTACGCCTCTGAATTCTTCATTCAACGCAATTTTGTTCCGCTGTCCTTAACTGCATCGTGTCAGATTTTGGACTTAGTTACGCAAAACATGGAGAGCTGCTAAAGTTCATTCGTAAAATAGGATCATTTGATGAGACTTGCACAAAGTTCTACACTGCTGAGATTGTCTGTGCACTTGAATATTTACATTCATTGGGAATCATTCACAGGTGAGATCCATATCGTTGAAGCTGTGATAAAATAATGACTCATTGACGTGTTTGTGATTTTTTTTTTTTTTATGTGTAAACGAATGTCTTGTTTACTCTGTCTTCAGGGATCTTAAACCAGAAAACATTCTTTTGAATGAGGAGATGCACATTCAGTTGACCGATTTTGGAAGCGCAAAGCAGCTCTCTTTAGATGGCACACAGAGTAATGTCAATTTTATTATTTCCTTTTTTCCTTCTTTAAGATTTCTTCAGTTTTTGCTTTTGTGGTGCTGATTTGTCTGTGTGTGTGTGTGTGTGTGTGCGTGTGCATGACACACACATGGTTTATATATAGAACGCAGGTTGCTGAGTTGTAGTTTACATGTCTCAACGTTATGCAGGTTAAAAGAGAGGCTTTTGTGTTATTTACAGATGCATCCAAAAAAAAAAAAACGCCAGTAAGCAGCGTAAATCTGGGATGGGCACACATCCCCAACACAAAACACTGTGTCTAGGGTTTTTTTTTTTTTTTTTCTTTTTTTTTCTTTTTTCATAGATGTATGTCAACACCCCAGTTGTGCATGCTCGCATAGCAAAGATGTGGGTCATGCACCTGTTTCTATTTTATTTGGTTCCATGTCTACAATTTACAATTTACAATTTGGCATTTAGCAGACTGTTTTAAACCAAAGGGAATCGTGCCTTTTTTTTCTTTTTTTTTTTTGTCTTCTTTTTCATTCAGAGAGAGCAAACTCTTTTGTCGGGACCGCACAGTACGTTTCTCCAGAGTTGCTGACAGAGAAGTCAGCCTGCAAGAGGTACATTGACCAGGAATTCTTTCTTCGCCTACCCATCTTCCATGACTTTCCACTTCACAAAGCAATTTCTAACAGTTTGCACAGCCATATCGATTGAAGGGTTCATTTGTTTTTCGCTTACTCTTTTATTTTTAGCTCTGATCTCTGGGCTTTAGGTTGTATAATCTATCAGCTGGTGGCTGGGCTACCACCGTTTAGGGCGGGGTAAGTCGGATTCCACCGTTTTTTTTTTTTGTTTGTTTGTTTTTTTTTAATTCTTATCCTCATTCTTAATGTTGTTGTTTTTGTTGTTTAAAAATGAAATCTTAATTCCCGTAACCTTGGGGAATCACCATTGCACTTTGGCTGTTGTTGTCAAGTGTGATCAACACAATGTTATTGTTATTGCAGTTCAAGAGAGTCTGAAATAACAGGAAGTAATGGCTCTGCTGTTTATGACTTGTTTGTGTAGAGAATAGTGAAAGCTCTGAGGAAACCCCAACCACTGTGTCACATGGCCAGCTTGCTGCATGGTGACAATACCACTGACAGCACAGCCTGGACAGCTGTTAAAAATACACAGCATTTATGTGACCAAAAGTAACGCATCAACCAGAACTAGTCAGATGAAGAAAGGAAAATACTGTTATCTTATTT
Source organism: Chanos chanos (assembly GCF_902362185.1). Classification (NCBI taxonomy): domain Eukaryota; kingdom Metazoa; phylum Chordata; class Actinopteri; order Gonorynchiformes; family Chanidae; genus Chanos; species Chanos chanos. The sequence goes on from NC_044507.1 coordinate 18,291,176, forward strand.
ATGCATAACTTAGGTTTCTTGTATATTTTTCATCAGAAATGAGTACCTTATATTCCAGAAGATAATGAAACTGGAGTATGTGTTTCCAGAGAAGTTCTTTCCTAAAGCCAAGGATTTGGTAGAAGAGCTTTTGGTGAGTCATTAACTCACTTTCTGTTGTCATACACTGATATGTAGTGTCTGTAGAAGGTCAACGCCCAGTTTCAACATTTTTCCTCTTTTGTCGTGTTTAACGCCTTCGGCGTGAAATTGCACTGTAATTGACATGTTTCAAGATCCATCTGTAACATAAATTACTGTAAATGAGAGAAAATTCTAGAACAGTTTCTCATTCTTTCTTGCATTCTAGAACATTGATGAAAAATAATGAAAGGTTGGTTGGATAAATGACCCCCCCCCACTTAGTAACAGTGATTGTTGACAAATTCCCAGTGAATGAATCACTACAAAATAATATGCAAAGTTATTTTGTCTTCCATCCGAGAATAAATTCAATACTTTCAGTAGGTTCACTCTGCAGGATAGTGTAGTTCAGAGCAAAGAGTCTTTGAAGCCTTGAGCAAAGATCTAAGTTGAAAGGAAGAAGGAAAGCATTTCTGAAGAAAACCAGTTTTCCCTGACCACACAGCAGTTTCACAGATGATTTTCATTGGTACTGACAGGGAAACTTGTTAAGTTAGAGGGGGGACATGATTGGAGTAAAGTACGGAAAATTCCTCGAAGAAAATCTGCTGTTCCCTGCAGGAATGCTGAAACTTGAATGGAAATTCATTTCTCTTTGTGACAACATCCCCAGTGGATGTCCAAGTGGCTACAGATTCTCTATAGAAAGTTCATGTCAAAATATGTTAGCTATTGTAGAGTTTTCCGTCTGTTTTGATCGTTCTTAAGTAGATTTATTTGTACTTATTTATCTCCAGATTTTGGACCCAGCTAAGCGAATTGGTTGTGAAGAAATGGGTGGGTACAGTCCATTAAAATCCCACTCATTCTTTGACACCATCTCCTGGGATAACCTTCACCTTCAAACCCCTCCTAAGCTAACTGCTTACCTACCTGCCATGGCTGAGGATGATGAGGACTACTATGGCAATGTTTGTATATAAAAAAACATTTCAATATGTCAACATTGCCTTCCAGGCATTGTCAGTCAGGATCTGTGTGCTGTGTGGCTGATCTCTCTGAGCTGATGTTGTTGTTTTTTTTTTTCCCCTCTGGAAACCATTACGTACATTCCATTATTGCATGTCTGTGCTAGTCAGAAATGGTGCAGCAATTTTGTGTGGATGCATTATGATTAGCTATAAATAAATGCATTCATACCTAAGGATAACAAAGTAATCAGACCTATAGTTTGAAGGACCATACCCTGCTAAGAATGAACATAGATTTAAAATATGGATGATATGTACACAACAACCACATTTGCGTCATTTTCAGTTTGGGTTTTTAATATGCGTATAACACATGGGCTTATCAGACACATATACCGGGGAATTTTTTTATGGATAACGTGTCAAGAGATTAGATGATATCTACACAGTTCTCCCTCTGTAATCTGCAGTACGACGATCTCCTGAGTCAGTTCTGCAGCATGCAGGTGGTCCAGTCCAGCTGTCCTCTGGCACTCCCGTTACCAGGCACTGTGCCTTTACAGCGGCCCAGCAACAACATCAAGCAGTACATCCATGACCTTGACAACAATTCCTTTGAACTAGACCTTCAGTTTTCCAATGAAGAGAAGCAGCTGCTGCTCGAGAAGCAGACCAATGGAAACCCTTGGTATGCTTTGCTAAGCAAAAAAAAATGGGTTTTTAGAGATGTCATATCGAACTTTAAGTTTGTAAAAGAGTAGATGTTCAGTTGCACGCAGTTGACATTGGCAGTTTTGTGGACTGCATTGGGTTTTATCCATAACTGAAGTGTTTACCACACTGCATACTAGAAACTGTTTCCATGGCGCATTAAATAAGCATCTGTTATATAATAGATTTTACAGATCAAGTGAATAACATCTGGTTCAAAGTACATACTGTTCTGCATAAAGAAAAATACAGTTTACTTCTCCTTTATTTTTAAGGCATCAGTTTGTGGAAAATAATTTGATACTCAAAATGGGCCCAGTTGACAAAAGAAAGGTAAGTATTTTTAGCCAGGGTGCCCTTTTTTTTTAGAATAAAATTTCAGTCTGTGATGTTAAGATATGTATTTTTGTTGTTATGTTAACAGATAAAAAAGTGATCTCAATGGGACTGACGTGTTCAATCATTTCCCAGTGCTATACAACACCCTCTGTTGCCCAACTCATGTATAGCAATAGATATGCTCATATCATCTGATTACACTTTGATTTTTTTTTTTTTTTTTTGTCATTCCCTCAAGCAGCTGTGTGTTTGTTTTCACATCAGAGATTCTCTTGTTTTCACATCACAGTACTCTGTTTTTCTAGGGGTTGTTTGCTCGACGACGGCAGCTCTTGCTGACTGAGGGACCCCACCTCTACTACGTTGATCCAGTCAATAAAGTCCTCAAGGGGGAGATACCTTGGTCTCCAGAACTACGCCCAGAGGCCAAAAACTTCAAGACCTTCTTTGTTCACACGGTAAAGAATTTAGATTGTATAGATAACGAATCACTTAAATAGCGCTTAGTTTTAAGAAAAATAAAATGACACACCCCTTTTCTTTTGTATCCTGTTCGTGCAGCCAAACAGGACGTACTATCTAATGGATCCCAATGGAAATGCTGATAAATGGTGTCAGAAGATCCAAGAGGTGTGGGGAAAGATTTATCACAAGCACCAAACCACGGGGATATAGAACCACAACAAAAGGGTTTTTCCTGCTGTGTTAAGTCAGGACAAGTCTACGCAAACTCAACCTATTACACATTGAGGTCCCTCAAGAACTTGCATGTATATTTTAATATCTCTTTGGCAGGGTGGCAAGCAATAATCTATAGTACAATCTGCAAAGAACTCAAGCAATGCTTTGCTTGTTCTCTGTGCTCTCTTTCTCAGTAACATTTTACATTACTCTGTGAAGGTCTTTTCAGCCATTCTCTCAAGAGAAGATAAGCAAATATTCCTCTTGTACATATGTAAATACAGAGCAATTAGCCCCACTGGCTGGGGAAAGAACCAAGCTCATTTTTATAGCCTTTTAAAATAATTAAGAGTGGTCCAAATCAAATTATTGACCAACAATCTTGAATCCTTCATGGAATTTAAAATTGGCTCAGTGTTGGGTCCTGGTTTTATTGCTTTATATCTTACCACAAGTTTACAAAGGCACTGAAATGGTTGTTGTTCTTGGTACTATAAAATACTAAAGTAAGGGGATAACAAGATCTGAATTGATCTTCATTGAGATATATGGTAAGATGTAACATGTTCTCTGGAGAGTATGAACTGAAAAAGCAACATCTAGCACACTTCAAATTCAGCTCCATTAATGTAAGGCATTTTAACTATGCCCACAACTGCAGACGGTGGAAATCTATCAGAATGGCAAGGTTAGCTGCGTCATCTTGGCACTACTGTAAAATTGGATGCTTCCTCTATAGAGCAGTATATTAACTTAGTGTTTCTTTTCTGTATCCAGAACGCACCGTAACACATATACACACACAACACTGCATGAAGTTGCTATTGCATCAGTTGCGGGTGTGTGTGACTGTACAGCATTTCTGAATTGACGTGGCTTTACATATATATGCAGTTCATTACTAATTAACAGGTTTGCCAGTTTCGGGTTGCTGTTTCTTGGAATTTGACCATGGGACACTTGGTACTTTTAGACATGCTTTTCCTTTTAAGCAGATCTGCAGAGAGATGACCTCAGAGTTGATACACAGGTCCTTGTGGAAGTACACTGCCTACTGTGTAAATATAGAGTATGGTGATAGAACCTTCAATTATTTTGCTGTAAACATGTGTGGATATTGCAAAAACTACTTGATTTAAAAAGCAGATAAAAATTATTATATCTATGTTTTAGATTTCTTAGTACAGCCCCGCGCCCACCCTTTATTGAACAGCATCTGCTCTGTGTTTGTAAAATTTTTACTTGTAGCCGAGTTTAACTGTGATGTACAGTTGAGGTATTATTGAAATTGGAAAGTAACAATATTACAGTGATAAAATATTTTATTATTTTTATTCTTCTGTAAAGTTGTTTGCTGATACTGGTTCGGCACAGAGACAATGTTTTATTTAAATGATGGTATATGAATCGTTTTTATTGATGTCAAGTTCGGGGCCATGTTGTATGTACTGACAACATTGTATAAAACAGTTCTGTCGACTATTTTTTTATTGTTATGAAAATGTTGCATTGGTCAGTGGTTCAACTACAGAAAACTCAACAATTTGTTTTTGTGCGCCTTTAATGTGTATAATTACTGTATACCCCAATTGTTCGACTTAAGTATGATCGAAATGTGCTGTTTGGACAGTGGTTTAAAATGGAAATTATGTTTGTGTGCGCTCGATGCAGGTGTGCTTTTAGTACAAAAGTCTAAAATATACATATATGGTACTCCTAAAGGCAAGTGGTGTTCGAGGCAAATGCAGCACTACCATGTATCATGCAGTAATTCTTAGTGACATTTTCAGGATGCTTGTTAATAATGTATTGATACGTTTTAGTATGATCATTTATAAATGAATGTATTATCTGAATCGTTTTAATGTATGGGAGAAACGTTTACACCGTTTGGTTCAAACATTTTGTTATCTACGAACTACGTGGACTCCATAAGATCACTGGCAGTTGTTTTCAACTAGCTTTACATTGCGCGCTCTTGCGCAAAAATGATATGCAATGAAAAGGCTACCCATTAATAAATTTCTTTTAATCCCCCTTATTAATGTGTAAGTTGCATTTTAATAATGTTTTCACATAACAGTAAGTTGTTGCGATCAATTCGCTTAAAGTTTTCTTGACGCAGCTTCAGTTATTTCTCATGTTTCGGGACAGAGTATAAGTTTACAGCAAGCAGAATAGCAAGATGGTTGATGCTGTGGGAGGGCACGACAACAAACTCCGGATACTTCCTGTCTGGCGCTCAGTTCCTGTAGTTAGCGGAGAGCAGAAGAGAGGGATGGCGGAGAAGAGCCCTGACCCCAGCGGCTCTGTTGTGCGGAGGAGTTCCGCCCTTTCTCAAGGAGAGAGAATGCAGGCTTCTGGAACTGGGTCGTCGAAATGGGTTCGCTTGAACGTTGGTGGCACATACTTTCTTACTACGAGGCAAACGCTCTGTAGAGACCCCAAATCCTTCCTTTACCGACTGTGCCAGGCCGACCCCGACCTCGACTCTGATAAGGTATGCTACTAGCTTGCTAACTTTGGTTAACGGGACAGCGCTAACCTAGCTAGTTAGGGTATAGGCAGTTAATATTGCTAGCTAGCAAGATGTTGAACATGACAACTCACCCTACTCAAGAACTATTGATTTTGCTAAGCGAACGAATGTCCGGAACTCGAAGAGAATCACTTGTTAATAATTTATAGTTCTTTCTGAAAACTGTAGACATGTGAAGAAGCTGGTAACTGACTGACTTAACCATCAGAATTAGCGCGTGACTGTTTAGAAATGCTAGCCTGGACGGTTGTTAACTTTACACACTGCTATCTGAAGTAGCATTAGAGTTTTATACACTCAGAGTAACAGCTTTTTCAAGCTAGGAACAGGGACTTTTGGCTCAAAAGTAGACTAATAGTTGATTAGTGTGGGTTGAGTTAAACAGAATACGTTATGAACAAGCTGACGTTAGCTGTACTGGGCAGCTAGCTTTAACTAACTATTGGCTAACCTAGATAAGCGAGACACCCAATGGGCAGCTTGTGCATCAAGTTTAACCAAGATGTTACAAAGTGACCATACTTGGATAGGGGTTATGAGACGTACAACATGTCTAGTTTAATCCACACAGGCAACTTGTAGCAAGTGAAGCAGATAGAACAATTTGCCTCTAACTGGCTTCGGAAAATTCGTTTTTAAGACTGGATTGGGATATGTCCTCCACAGATTTGTAGCGGTAGCCGAAGTACGTTGCGATAATGTTAACTTTGTTCACCGATGTATTACCTCTAAGGCTAATGCATAATGTTACACACATATCTAACGAAATAGTCTCACTTTCAGTTATGTGTTTTGTCAAGTCATTATGTTCACGAAGTCTAGGATAAATATACTGATTCAACTTGGGGCTTATCATTTTTATGTCATTTTAGCTAATGTTACAAATTGTTTTATTTAGATAGCAGAGATGATTCCATATGAATGAGAAATAGATTGTGGACATGACAGTTCACTAGCGTAAAACGGGGTCTCAGAGACGTCTGTCTGATAAAACCACAAATCAGAGGGCACAAACTTTGTGAACGATTAATTTAAGAGTCGCCAAAGACATTTCACGGCGGCAGCTATTGTGAGAGGTAGAGGTGCCGCCACCGTTTAAAATCACTAAAGGTCACTATGCATCATTTAACAGGATGGTGACATTTGAAGCCCAGCAAAAGACTTCACAAAGAATTTTTGCAACACCTGGTCAGAAGGAATTGTATTGTTTGAGGTTTGGCGGTTGTATCTGTGGTCTAAGCACATTATAGTTTAGGAAACTTCCAAATATTTCAGTTACTTGGAGATCCAGTGTGATGGCGCATAGTAGCCAACACACGGTTGGGTGGGTGATTCTTAACTGTGTGTTGAGTTTGATGTCAAGCAAACTGCAGGATCACTCTCTGACCCCAGTATTGATTAGTACTAATGATGGTGTGTTAGAGATGGGAGAGAGCCCCTGTGGGTTTTGTAGGATGTATGTTAAATGTCAGTCTCTCCTTTTCTTAATGGAGAGTAATGCCGGTCCATTTGTTACTACATCAGATAGTGGAAGCTAAATTTAATTTCTCATCAGTATAACTCTAACTTTGACCTCACAGTTACCTCTTCTTCAGCTTAGTGCTTTTTCTTGTCCATTAAAACCCCCTTTTAAACGATCTCTCACCCTTGAAACATGTCAGAACCATTTAACCAACATGTATATATCTTTAGCTAAAAGCCTGGAATGTGTTTTCTACAATAATGCATATTGTGGGGTGGAGAGGATAGCTCTGTTCGTTGGCTTGCCATTCCTTTATGGTCTTGTCTGATGACCTGATTTTTCTCTTCCCTGCTTTAGGATGAAACAGGTGCCTATTTAATAGATCGGGACCCAACCTACTTTGGTCCTGTCCTTAACTATCTGAGACATGGGAAGCTAGTGCTCAACAGAGGCCTAGCAGAGGAAGGTATGAATAGAATGCTGCAAAGAAAAGTCTTGGATGTGTCTTGACAAGCCCAGAGAAAGTTCCTCTGTGTTGCATTTTCTTGACTTCTCTTGTCTGATCTAACTCCTTAGGCAACTCACAGCTATGTTTACATGTATCTGTTTAAAAACTTTACCCTTTTACCTTTTTGTTTTGTAATGAAGTACATTGATTTCTTTTCAGAGAGTTGTAATGCTTACTGAACAGATTTGTGTGCACCTCAGGTGTTTTGGAAGAGGCCGAATTCTACAATATCACTTCGTTAATAAAGCTCGTTAAAGACAAAATCAGGGAGAGGGACTGCAAAACAGCTCAGGTGAGTGGCATGTTAAACTCTGTGGCTGAACCAGATTTTATTCCTCCTGTAGTCCTAATGTTGTAGTTACGGAAGGACCAGATCACTGTGAAACTTGTGTGTCACTGAAATTGGGGTCACGGTTCCTCGGATTTTTTTTTTCCTCCCTAAAATAGGTTTAATCTCAGGATTTGTGTACACATGAAGGAGAGTCTATACCCAGTGTGTTCAATGCTAATGTTAAATGGAGGATCGTTCAGCATTACAGACAGGCTTCTAAAGCTCATGGTAGACTAATCTCAGATTAAGGAAGGATACAGATCCGTATTTCAGGCTCAGTTATCAGAGCTGATGGCTATCTAAGGCCATTCTATTGTGGAGTCACGTGATTGCTACTTGAGGGATCAGTTCACTTTTGGTACTTTGGAATTCCATGTTTCATGTAAGGACATAGCTGGCGTCCAACACTGATTTTGTCCCCAGCAGCTGGGTGATTGGTCAGTTATGCACAAACTGATTTTAAAAACATTGTGGCCTTCACAGGAGATGTGTGTAGTATGTATCAAACGGATAAATGAAACATAACTGATCATTTAAGCATAATTGCTTTACATAAGTGAACTATTCAAATACAGACCTGCACAATAAGCATCAGGTTCCGTGCTTAGCAGAAGGTTACAAATGTGACCGCCTCATAATTAAAAGAAGTGAAACACTGGCCATTCATTTGTCTTTTTTGTTAAGCTTGTCACGTATTTTGATTTCTCCCCAGCTCCCGGTCAAGCATGTCTATAGAGTCCTGCAGTGCCAAGAAGAAGAGCTCACTCAGATGGTCTCCACCATGTCAGATGGGTGGAAGTTTGAACAGGTAAAGATTTCACCACAGACTAGTCTGAAAATGAAAACCAAGATGCAGATATGAAATGCAGACCCAACACGCTCCAAATTAGTGCTATTGTTGTTGTTGTTATACACAAATAAATGAAAAGAAGAAGTGCGTGAACAGTGAATTTGATACTCATAAATGAACAGGATCCAAGGCTGCAGTCTCTTGTGCCTGTGTGAGAAGTCTGTGTGCACCACAAACTTTTTTTCATTCATCTGTAACTGTTACCAGCATCGTTCAGTTTACACTGGTAGTGCTGCACGGTTTAATTTGTGTGGGTTTTGACTTGAGTGGTCAGTAAAACAGAGGAGATGTTAAAGAGCAATCCCTGGTCAATCCATGGCACGTGCAGGCATAGTTTTGGAAGTCGGTATGTGCATGTGTGGAGTATGCTGCTTGGATAACGTGCTTGGAAACTGCAGCATAATTGAGGTGGGAAGGCTCTTCTTTTGTCTGTGCTCCGTTTGGTGCGGTATTTTCTGTGAAAGTGTGAAATTTAGCCTTGCTGTTTGTGTGTAGAAGCTATTTTGGTACCTGTGACAAGTGGAAACTTCAAGTCTGTTTTTTGTCAAGAGGCTGTGATGGTAATACAGACGGAAGTGGTGGTTATGTCTCCGCCTAGGGTATATTAACAAGGGTCCTCCCTCGAGAAACAAGTGGAGAGAAAATGTGTGTGTGTGTGTGTATATACACTCTTCTGACTTGCCTGTGGCATCTACTTCTTAAGTGCTACCTTATATGGATGACAGTGAGGTGACAGAATGCCAGGCATTTTGAGCTTTGCAGATGGGTTCCTATTGTGTTGAAAGTGCAGATAAACTGCAGTTTCACCAGGTCTCACACAATTCGTGCACAGATAGGCTGGGTCTGGTTGTAACTATTCTGTTGTCTTTGCCTCTCGTGTCGTCAAGTTTTGTTCAGTCTACGCTGTTAGAGCGCGCTGTATGGGCGCTGTAAAATCAATTTCACTCGACAAAATGACTGAAAGATTCCACGGCTCACCGTCGTGTCTGTCGGAGGCCTCACCACGTGCGTCGTGATCCAAGTCCTTTTATGTTAACCTCACAAACACAAGTTTCAAACCCCCCTTTCTATTTTTCTGTCTCTGAGCATTCGTTGCTGATTGCATGCGAAAGACTTTCTTATTCGTTACTTCTTGTTTCTTAATTTCTTTTTGTTTTTTGTTTTTTCCTCTGTCTAGTTGGTCAGTATCGGCTCCTCATACAACTACGGAAATGAAGACCAGGCTGAGTTTCTCTGCGTTGTCTCAAAGGAGCTGCACAATCAGTCGTACGGCACAAGCAGCGAACCCAGCGAAAAGGCCAAGGTGAGGAGTCACGGGCTGCTTTTGTAGGTTTTCACTCTCACACACACACACAGACAAGCAAAAGAAAAAAAAAACGATTGTGTTGGAATGTACAGACTGAGATCAGCAGAGCTTCCCTGTTCAAGGCGTAACATATAGTATGCAAAGCACCACTGGCTTGGGGATCTGTTTCCGACTGCCTGGCTTCAACTATTCGTGCTTGTTTTGCTTCATTTGGGTAATGGTTCAAGTGATGTTTGATGACCACAGATATACCTTTTTTTTTTTTTTTTGTCTAACTCTTCTCATCTCCTCTTCTGTGTAAAGGACGTGAGTGCATAGGTCAAGTTAAAGAAGGGGACACTCTCATTCATGCAGAGGCTAGATTAACGGGCAGTATTTTCCCAGGGAACAGCCTTAAGTCTCTGGCAAGACAGTGGTTCTTATTTGTTTTATTTGATTTTCTGCCCTGTAGGTGCCAAAACAAACAGTGAGATTACACTCTGATTTGTTCTCATTTGCTTTAATGGTCTGACTCAGAAATTAAATTCAGAATTTCAAAATCTTGTGAGAAGCTGATACTCTGGACATGTCAGCCACATAAGTTTGTCTAAACCCCAGTTAAAATTCAATTGGCCAATCATCTGTCAGAGATAATGTAAGCATTTTGCCACACTCTTGAGGACACAGACATGCAGGCCAGCCATAGTAGCTACACAGATGTGAAGACTGTATGTGTGTATCAGCAGAAAGTGATTCTAAGTTATGTGGTTGTTGTAAGATGGGTCAAGAGGTCCCAAGTTTGCAAGCAAAGCACTTGTAAATGAATGGGGTTTTCAAACTTGCACCTTGATAGTCAGAGTTTTTGTTTTGCTGTTTTCCTCATTGTGGATTGCATTGTATTCTTCTCTTTGCATGCTACGTGCAGAGGACACGGAAAGGGTTTTTGATTAAAACAAAATGAAACAAAAAAAAACCCTCTTCAAAATGTCTAAGCGACAATGGTGAGATCTCACTTCTGCACCAGGTATCCAGCTAAGGCAGAATAGTTGCGCGCTCTCTCTCTCTCTCTCTGCTCATGCCTATTCACACCACTTCATCTCTCTTTCTATGCTGATGCATATTATCACCAGCCTGCTAAACATTCATCATCTGACACACGGATAGTGATATAAAACCCTCTTCAATGTTTAATTGCCTCTTCTCACAAAAAATGTGAGTTCATGAGAAAAGCTTTCAGACATTCCTAAACTAGCCCCCCCCCCCCCCCCCCCCCCCCTTGAGCTGCCACGCTTCATTCTCAGAGGTTTTTTTCAGTAGGTTTGCTCTGCTGTCCCTCCGCTTAGTCATTCAGCCTCCTAGTCAGCAGCATCTTCCAGGACCTCTGAGTGTGTAGAGAAGTAACTCAGAGTGAGTGATGTCACTGGAGCCCTGCTTTTTCTTTCAGCCATGATAAAACACCTGCCATTCCATATAGCTTTAGTGCTGACCGACAGTTTTAATGACAAACACCATTCATGGATATTCTGTCATTATCTTAGAATATCCATTTCTTTCTTTACACTCTTACAAAGCCTTAAAACATGCAGATAACTGCCAAAATAAAGGAAATGCTGGAGTCAATGAGGGATAATGAGTGTATTGAAAGTAGGTGCCTCCCAACAAATGGGGCTTCTGAGGTAACTGAGATCTAATTGACTCTTAAATAGGGCAAGTTTGACAGGAGGATAAGTGACAAAGGCTGTTCTACTTGCTCATGTTTCACTAGGAACACTGGCTGAGGTGGATGTCTGAAAGAGAGATGACAGCAATTAGGCTCAGGCATGCACACTCCTCATCCATAACATCCTTGCACTGGTTCAAGCCGAATGGCAAAATTCATAGCCAGCTCCGAATCATTCGAGTAGAAATGCCAGTCTAGGGGTGTGAGGGCGTGTGGCCAAGAACAGTGGATACAGAACCTTTTGGATTGGGATGCCATGCATAAACCTTTTTGATGCAGCTAAAAATGCATGACGGTTACTAAGGTGGAACAGAGCAGACAGCCAGTGATCTGCTGAGCAGTGGAAGTCATGTGGTCAGATGACTCATCGTTCACACTGTTCTCAGAGAACACCTACAGGCCTGAGTGCTGCCGGCCCAGCAGTGAATGGTCACGGCTGCTCTAATGACAAAACATTTCTGTCCTGATGGAAGTACCACCATCCACAGCACATGAGCAGTCACTGAATGATTCAATGAACCAGAAAATAATATAGCCCACCCTCTGACTGTCTCAGACACATAGTGAATACTTATGGGAGATTCTTATGTGATTTCTAAGTTAGCATTTTCCACCGCTGTCAGCTGAACACCAAATGATGGAAATATCTTGAGAGAGAACGATGTTGCATCCCTTCAGTAGCGTTGTAGACAGTCACAGAATCTGTGCCACTACACACTCAAGTTCCTCGGATGGCGTGTGATGGTGTTTGTGTTTGCTTTGTTTTGGCAGTTACCTTTGATGCAACACACATTTCTTTCAGTGACAGTACTCAGCGTCATCTCAGAGTCTGATTAGAGGATGTATAATTTAGGGAGGGCAGAAACTGGACAATTTTTCCTCTTTTAGCATTCTCAGACAGTAAGTAACACTTGGGTAACGCTCGGGAGAGATTTGAGTTCTTTTGAAGCAGAAAGGTTTTAATGATGCAATCATTTGCCTAAGTATCAAGATTTATACCTACCAAGACACTGAACAGAGGAATTGTACTGCAGAAATAGAGCTGACAAAGTGTAAGAAAAGAACCCTTATAGAATATAACCCTTATGGAGTGTAATGGTTTTGTACCAAAACTGAAAACTGTGGTACTGTAATCCTCTGTTTGGTTCACAGTATGTGTGCACAGAATGAACTGTTTATTGTTTTTGGCCTTGGACATGATGCCAAATGTTTATATCCTTAGTATAGAAGAACATTTCACAGTGTTTAATGTAATTCTTAATGTTGACAAGCGCAATCAGAATTTGATGGCAGAATGCCTTTTTCTTTTCTTTTCAACTTTCTGTGTGATAGAAAAGCATGTTGCATATATTCTTTTCATGTGTATACTTTAATTGAACAGACGGTTACAATGGCTTTAATGGTAATGCTGACCAAGTAACCATTTAAGAAACAACAGAACACACAGTGTCATTTCTCAGACCAAAAAATATATATCAGATGCATTGAAATATATGAATCCGCATAAACAATTAAAGCCCAGTTAATCTCTAGGCTTTTGTTAGGACATTGTTCTTATGTTGATGTTGTTGTGCATTGATCTGAAAGATAGAGTTGTCATTTTGCATTGTTGAAGACAAACCTTAAAGTAAAATATCCTGATGTTTAGATTTATTTTACTCACTATCATGGAGAAGAGCCTTAAATATCTGTCGCTCAAGTTTAGTTTTCTCCCACTCAACTTCTAAAAGAAGAACATTAAAATAAAAGGTACTGTTGATTACCTTTCTTTCATTCTCCTGTTTTGAAGAGCTTTTTGCCGTATGTTGTACATTTGATCTTTTTGTGTTAATTTGTAAAGAAAGAGAAACAGTTCAGAATTGATTCAGTTTCCTTTCAAGCCAAACTGTGACTGTGACAAACTGAAACCTGAACAGGTTGAATTGTTACGCCTCTTAATGTTCAGTAATATAACTACATCCCAAAGGCCAAGTGCTCTCAGCTGATCATCTGCAGGAGTATTTTTGACATGACTGTTTTCTCTCTTTGTTTACAGATTCTTCAAGAACAAGGCTCGCGAATGTGAACCAGCTCTGTGTCTGAGGGTTCAGTCCTGACGTGCTAAAAGACATGGTCCATATCACACAGTGAGAAAATACTGGCGAGAGGGAAGAAAACCCATGGAGCGAACATTCAGTTTTTCTTTTCTTTTAGAGTAATTGACACTTGTTTGTGCCTGCACAGTGAAACTGGACTGTAGTTTGTTTGTTTGTTTTTTTTGTACATGTAAATGGAAAGAACAGTAAGATCTTTCTTGGCTTTTTGAAAGGCAGGAATATGCATGTAATTTGTTGTAAGCTGAGCAAAAAGGGCCACCTTTGGGTGCGGCCCATCATTTTTCTCAGGGTCTCATCCAGTTTCTAAAGATATTTTAATCATGAAACTGATGGTCCAATTAGCAATTTTGTCAAAAATATCTTTAAATGTGTATATTATGCCATACAAAAGTCAAACCTCAGTGGTCAAAACCATTAATTAAGGAGGATAATGGAACAAAAAAAAAAAAAGGTTGGGCTTTGATCCGTTACCAGGTCGGTTGACATACGACTTTGGCTGGTGAAGGGTTGTAGGCTTTGTGTTAAACAGTTTGCTGGTTTTATTCTGTCTTTAGAGGTAAAGAGCTGATCGGTTTTCCTTAAACCCGTCTGGTGTAGGTTAGTTTTCACGCCTGGGGTTAGGAAAGGACGTGCTCAGAGTTGCCTGACTTTGTTTTTTTTTTTTTTTTTAATTTTTTTCCAGAAGGGTGTTTTCTGCCCTGAGAGGGTTGGTGAAGGTGATGCATATGATGAAAGTTGTGGATGTGCTGAAATTTGTCTTCCATTCCTGGAATTTGAATTTGAATTTGAATGGTTTGCTTATTTGGCTAGTGAACTGGAACAATTTTATCTTCTGTCTTTGAGGAAAAAAAAATAACCTACCTGAAGCTTGTGATGGCGCAGTTATTTTGACATTGAAATATGAGTGTTCTGCAGACCTCCCCTCATATTTATTGTTTTTGTTTGTTTGTTTGTTTCCTACCCCATGTTGAAGTTGCAGAATTGTGTCAAGCCTTATGTACATGGGGTTTAAAACTGCTTTAAGGATTTTTTTTTTTTAAATTGACAATACCTTTAGTTGTGCTTTGCATATTGACATGACAGTGACTGTTAATGAGTGGCAATGCCGTGGAAGTGTTTCATGTGTTATGTGAAAGATAGAGAGGCACTGTGCTGCACAGTTCAGCACTTGTTTTAGTTGAGACACACATACTGAATGGAGAAGCTACAGTCGAATAAAATGCGGGCTGTACTACATGCAACATCGTAATGCATTGTGGCTCCGTACTGTAGCAGTCTGACAGCTTTGAAGTTGAAACTCTTGGCTCACATTTCTTGCTATTGCATTTCTTGCTATTGCATTTCTAAAAAAAAAAAAAATGAAAAGAAAAAGAAACAAAAAAGCAAGCAAACAGTACAACTTTTCATTTGACCAGAATTCAACTCATTTGAAGTTGAATATTCAAACAGATATATCATCATGTCAATTTATAAAACATATTTTTGACAACGTTGCCTTTGATTAATGACCAATTCAATGTCTGAATTTTTCAATTTTGGAATTGCTGTCAGGGAAAAGCAATTCAGTTTGCTAGGCGAACAAGCATATCTGTTTGGCATTCTATGTAAATAGAGTAAGACGTGTAATATTCAGATGGTATCAGTGCATGCTATTTTTCTTAACTCTCACCGACACAAAACTCTCACACACACAAATATACACAAAGGGCTTCTAATAGTGGAATACAAGCTATAATTCTTGCAGAGGTCCATTAGATCTCTTTTTATTGCCTGATCAAGGCAAAGTTTACATGGCTAGTGTTTTTGTAATCGGTAATACTATATGTTTACTTACCTGGACTTTGTGACACCATGTCCTAGTTTTGGCTGGTTTAAAAATACCTGTATGTTTACATATCCTCTCTATTACTTAGTTAGTTACTGTCAACCTTGTGTCTTAGAGACCACCGAGGAGGTCGAATCTTTTATCAATGGAACGTTAAGTTGTTTGCTGATGGAGTCAGTGTCTTTTGGTGAAATGACACGCCCTTATGACCCCTGAGGTCATGCGGTGTGTGTCTGGGTGGTGCGCAACTAATGCCTACAATTTCCGGGGCTCATTCTTCACGTCCATGCAGCACTGACGTATTGAGAAGATGCTGAAGTGTATTGGTTATCTCTGTGTGGTGTCTATTATTATTATTATTATTATTATTGTTTTTTTGTTCATTCTGTTAGATGACGAGGGAGCGGTATCAGCTATAACATTGCACCCTGATAACACCTCTCTCTCTCTCTCTCTCTCTCCCCCTCCCTCTCTCTCTGTCACTCACTCACTCATTCACCTCCACTTCAGCAGGACACTACTTCAGTCCACACAGACATTTCAGTTTATGCCCATTCTTTTTGTATAGTGCTAACTTATTATGGGCACGGGTTTTGTTTTCCCTCTGAGGCTGCCTTGGGTTTCCCCTGGATTGTCTCAGACCTTGTTTTTTTTTTTGTTTGTTTGTTTTCTTTTTTTAAATTTTATTTTCGAGTGCAATCTGCAAAATGTATTTTAAGAGAATGGAGAGAAAGCAGACCGAAATGTCTTTTGCTCCACTTCTGTCACTGCTGTTCCTATACTACAATCCTATAAGATGTTTTTTGTATTTGTATTTTTTTTATGCTTCAAAATTGTGTATACACATAGTATATTATATATGTAATTGCAAGTTACGACTGGGGAAAATGTATATGACGGTAATGCTCGACCTGGTCAACCTAAATAAACAGTTCTGAATTCAAAATCTTCTTTTTCATTCCGCATACTGAGCCAAGCCTCATCTGCCCGTAGCTTTAATCACAGAGCCCCAAGCTAATCTAAAATTAGGTTATAGGAGACAAGAAAATGTGAACTAATGAGTTTTTGCCTTAGAGATCATTTCTTAAACCAAAAGCATCATGTCCTCATTTTATGTTCACACTAAAACACAGAAGTTCTATATTCTTACACTTCATGGTTCAGATGCTGTGTTTCCAAAGCATTTAGTAGACACATTCTCTAACTTGGATCTGTAAGCAAAAAATGCTAAATCCATCCAAATGTCAGACTTCAACTATCAAATATGTACATAATCAGAGGAACACCCCCCCCCCCCCCCACCCCCCGACACACACACACACACACACACACACACATTTGTTAAACAAGTATTTTGTATTCAGTGACGACATAAGAAGCAAGTGAACTGGACAGAATTACACAATTACACCAGCAGGGGGCATTGTGTTTTCTTGATGCTCAGAGAATGCTCAGTATGCTCAGAGAGGAGTGTTATCTGATCAGCAGTTCACACTCCCCAGTGAGGGCTTTAGGACATACTAAACATGTACTCAGAAGTTCTTTATCAATGTCTATATTTCAGTCAGATTTCTATGTAATACTGCCTGATTTTGACAGTTGTTAGATTTTGGGAAAGCCATTTATTACTGATAGTTTACAAGGTCGAGGTGTTTCACAAACACGCCTAGAGAGAAACATGTTATCGGTATAATCCAATATTTGTAACTATGCTTTTGAAATTAAAAAAGAGAATAAACACATATTTCTGTACATTGGATGGACCATTAGTGTCAAATGGATAGGAGTATAGAATACCATGGACTGCTGATTAAAGTCATGAAACGTTTTTTTTTTTCCTCGTTATTTAAAGCAGTGTAATAAATACCAGGTAGATTCAGGTTTCCATCGCTGTGTTATTTTCTTTCCACTAACTATAATGTAATTGAAAAACTGTGTCTGTTGAATGAATGCATTTTTAATCAAAGTAAAACATACTTGATAAATATTTTTCATTATGAAAATGTGGGTAACTCTTAGCATTGTTCAGCGATGTGGAAATACTGTGAACCCCAGATGAGTCACTGTGCTTTGGCAAACAGACCACAGCAACAAGCCATCCAATCTCTCTGGGCAAACTCACACAGGCTCAATTTTCTATTGGTCCCGACCAGTCTCACTCAGAATTCATAGAGCCTTGTGTCTGGCAGAGAAACAGTGAGTTAGCATTGCTGACAGGAAGCTCTCCAAAGGGAGATCCTGCAGTACACAGGCCAGACTTGATGCCAGGCATACAAAATTATGGATAAAGATTTTAGTGAAAAGCTTTAAGTGCTACACAGAGCAGGAAAGATAGAAAAACACTGAGTGTTGTCTATGCTGTTAGCATTTTGATCATGTTGAAATAAAATTAATGTTTTGTGTTTGGTTTTTGGTTAAGGAAAAGATTTCAACAAATAGTAATGATATTTGTTTGGAAGATTAGAAGGTGGACACACGTTTTGAAAGATACAATACACGTGAGATAATCTCTTCATAATAACAAATGCTAATAAGATCCTCTAAGATTTACAACATTTTGATCGAGTTTTCTTCCCAGATGCCTGAAATTCATAGTTTTGCATTCTGAGCTGAAACTATGAATTCATCATATTGTAGGATCAGGATCAGAATGACCAGATTTAACAGTAAATATTTTATTCATTATGTACATTGTCCAGGAGTCATGACACTGTCCCAAAACATTCCGGAGTTCATAAGTTCTTCATTAAGTCCAGGACTTAATTAACTGTCTGTCTGTTTAAGTGTAGTGATTCTGACCATTTCAGAAGAAACTGCAGGTAAGACTGACAGTTGAGGAGTGGAGCACATGGAATATCTTGTCTATCCCAAACAGGTGAAAATGATGTAATGGCGATTTTTTAGACAATGTTGTTGACAGAGATTGTTTACAAATGCTTAACTCATTATTTGTTGTCAGAGTTTCAAAATCATTCTTACTCTGGAAGGTCCCAAATCGTGTTTACTGGGGTTGTGCAAATGCTCTAATTGCCAGTAATACTCGTGGTACTTGTTATTTCGCATCAAAGCTAATCAAGAATCATACTTCTTCATTTAACAGTTAATGGCTATGCACCGTTGCTTCAGATATTTATGCTTCAATTCTTTCTCTGCTCTGAACAGACTTGCACAATGTTAGGTACACTGTGTTCTGCAAATGAATGCCAGCTAAAGTGGTACAAAAAAGCCTCCCTATTAAACAGGCTCTAAGGTGGTGCCGCTGTCTGAGAGACTAAAGTGGGAAATCTTATCTAATTTGTATCTTGACTGAGCCTCCTGATTTTGTAGTCCTTGCAATCCAAAAATTTTAATTTGCTTTAGTAAGACAGAAGGAGGGTGGAGGGTTGAAGGGAGAGGCTGAAAAGATTAAATGCTGGTGTTGTGTGGGGCTGTGCTGCTCAGTGAAGGAGATGAGTTCGGAGAGGGAACTGCTACACTGACGTCTCAAATTTCACAGCGCCTTAGGAAAGTGACCTTGGCTGCTGAGCACACGCGTACAATTGATTTTCTTCTCTCTGACTCCAAGCCAAAACTGATGTTTATGTTTTTGTGGTTGTATGCATGAGAAAAGGCCGTTGGCATCATCCATGAGTGGAATTATTTCGGTAACCCCATGAGTCCAGGCCTTTTGGTACTTCAGACATGCGAATCTGAGTGTTTTTTTTTTTTTTAATCAACCTAAAATAGGTGAAACAGTTTTATCAGCGTACTTGAAGGGCAGGAAATGAAGGACTAGCGATGAAGAGGACAAACAAACGGAATGATTCTGAATTAAACTAAATGCAGTCATCTAAATGACTTCCTCATTCCTCCCCGTATCATTTACTGAATATGAAAACAATTTTATTTAAAAAAAAAAAAGATGGGAAAAGAGTTCATAACAAACATACAGAAGCAGTTTGGACATTTATTGGGAAATTGTTCCTTCAGTGTTGATTGACATAAAATTGGCATGAAATACGAAACATGTTAAAATTAGCCAACTTTGCGAACAACGATCTTATTCTAGGGGAGGAAAACAGGTTGGACAGGTTTTCTGTGGACCATGGGGCACAGCCTCTTGTTTTTTTCCCGTGTCTTCTGAGCTCCACTGGAGTGAGCATTCCAAACCACACATATGTGTCACAGATCTCTATACTGCAAACAAAAGTATCAGCAGACACCAAAGACATTATCCCACGTAAACATTTCACTATTAAATTTGAGCTTTTTGAGTTATCGGGCTCTTGTTAAAATCAGTGAAGTCACAGAGCGATGTTTAACTCTCAAACAAAAATGTACCTTTAAACGTGACCGTCCAATGTCTCGAAGAACCAATCGATATGAACAATGACCACAATGACCACTCTCTTAAGCATGCTCATTTATTTATTTATTCATTTATTTATTTACTTTATTTATTTATTTATTTATTGGCACACCACACATGTTATGCGTAAAAAGAAGCCCATGCACAATTCATAGAACATGTTACTCTGATATGAAAAGATATTCGTTTGCGTGTACTTCTGAAAAAAGTGACACCCTTAAATTTCCAAGCGATGTTTAGAACAATATTAACAGCAATTTCAGCGAGTGCGAAACTACTGCCGGGGTTCGAGAGGGAAGACCCCAGCCCCCATTCTCGTAATACAGTAGCAACCAGAAATTACCTGCACAACATTGCTTGACTCTGACGTCAGCCACCACCGCCGCCCTGCAGTGTCAGTGATTTTAAATAACATTCGATGAAGAAATGGTCCTGAGAGGACTGGCCATTTGGATTTAAAAGAAAAGCATTTTCGGGACATTGTATATGTGAAAACCGCATGAGTGTGAGGAAAATTGCTGAATCAACGGACAGAATATGGCGCGTTTACATTTGGATGAACGACCACTTATGCGGTTGTGGGAAATAACAGGAGTCTCCATCGAACGTACTGAATTGGCACTGTAGGACCAGGCTTCAGCTTCAGGGTCGCCGTTGGAATATCTAAGTAGATGAATGCTCCGTTGCAAATAAAATAGACTTTTTTCACGTGGCGTCAGGATGACAATGATCTTCAGGGTTTGAGCTTGTTCATCATTTCTGCAGTTTAAATGGAGTGTTCTTTGCAGGGTGGAGTTGCAGTCCATCGTTCAATAATGCATGTACTCTTTGATAAATGAACTAAAAATTGGCTAGCGATGTGCACGAGCTGGCTTGTGAGTGCCCTTTTGAGTGTATGTGACCTACCATGTGGCTAGCTAGCCTCATAAATTGCTTAAATTTTAATAGTTTTACTTGCTGCTGATGGTACAAAGCTGTGTTTATGCTCTGTGAATGGGACTAGCGGAAGCGTTTGGTTTACTTTCGTTCCACGTTACTGACATGGCACTAGACTAGCCAAGTAATAGGCCTGGCTAGCCAGCAAGTTGGCTAAAGGAGCTATAGTTGTATGCTAACGGGCTAGTCATAGGTTGTTTGGCTGGCTGCCATCGGAGACTCAATTAGCTAATATTGTTGATATGACGGACTAGCTGGCTACTTAGCAGTGTTCCAGGATAGCTAGCCAGGGAACAGCTTTCGTTTGAAAAACGCTTTAATATGAATTTGGTTGAAAAAGGTGTAGTTAGTATTAATTTTATGTTAAAGCTACACGACTGATGTTATAACATGCAGCCTTTCGATTTTCACGTTTGTTTCGTTGAGATAGTAACTTAGCTAGCTACTAGCAGCAGCAGCCCTCAGGCAGCCAAAGCAGTTATAAATCCAGCTAGCAAAGGAAGACCAAGTAAGCGAGGAGGTGCTTGATGTGAGCTAGCATGCCGGGCTGCTGAGTCGCCGCAACCGAAAAAAATCACTGCTGTCTGGCTCTGTTTTACCTGAGCTCTGAACAATAACCTTAACACTAAATACAGTTAACTGCTAAGTATGACAAATTATAGGTAACTGGCTAGTTTACATCAGCACCCCGTCGCCTTGTACGAACGCATATTGTTATTGACAGAACTTGGGGATGCCCTTTAAGAATTTGAAACATGTCCAGTAAAGCATCGAGTAAGGAGAAGAAATCCGGCTTCAGCAAGAAGCTCTTTAGACGAGGATCGGTGCGGTCGGTCGGGAGTTTTATGAGTAGAGTCTTAAAGACTCTGACAACATTATCCCATTTTGGTTCTGAAGTACATGCAACAGAAGGTGAAAAGGACGACGGAGGTTTCGCGTCTTTCAAGAACGAAGCAAAAGGTTATGTTGCATCTGATGACAGTGACTGCGGCGGCTTTCTCTCTGGTGACAAAATCCCCGGGGTGGCCGGTCTGAAAAACCATGGCAACACTTGCTTTATGAATGCAATTCTGCAGTGTTTGAGCAACACTGAACTCTTTGCAGAGTACCTAGCATTGGAACAGTATCGTGACGATGAAACAGAAGAAGACAAACCCAAGACAAACGGGGTACTCTCGCAGAGGAAGGGCACTCAGAACAGGGGAGAGGTGACAGAGCAGCTGGCTGGTTTGGTGCGAGCGTTATGGACCTTTGAGTACACGCCTCAACACAGTCGGGAATTTAAAGTAAGTTTGCCGAAATATTGGACCACTTGGGTGTGTACGTATAGATTTGAGATCAGCCCAAAAATAAAGTAGCTCTGTTATAGTAATGTCTGAACTTTAATGAACATATAGCACATGACCCATTTTGTATATGATGAGTTGTTAATTGGGACATCCATCCTCACTATTTGCACGGGTTAAACTCAAGACAATTACTGTCCTTGAAAGTTCAGGATGTGGGCAGGTTTTCAGAATAGCTTCTTAATGAACTGCTTACTAAGACCTTGAAAACTAGATGAAAGACTCCTTAGCCCTGTAAGCTCTCTTAATCACTTAATTGGGTGCTGAGATGCAACAAAAATCTTTCAGTGGTCCTCAAGGTATTTTTGATTCGTCTGCTTTAGGACTAAGTTATTTGTGCTTATATGGATGGATTGATTTCATAACACTTACTTGAACTATTGACATCACATGTTAATAAATTATTCATTATTAAATCAGGGAAAATGATATCAATTTATGCACCTCATATGGAGATGAGAGTTGCCCATTGTTGGATACACTGACCTGTTGTACTAGGCTTGTGCTCTATGTAAAGAATTAATGTAAATATTTGGTGCTATAGTAAAACTGAAGACTCAAAAATCGGAGGATATTTACAGTGACAGAAATAACCTATGGAAATCATTTCATATGTTGTTTTTTCTAACATGCAGTATGTTGTAAGATTAGCTTCTTCTGGTGATTCTAGATAAAACAGGAACAGTGAAACTGCAGTTTAAAGGCAAAGGCATGGACACATCTTTGGCCATTTCATGTAGTTATTCATAGTGTCTTTCAGAAAGTCCTTCTCTTTTGAGAGAATGTCCTCAGAAATAGATTTGATCTTATGATGTGGTGAAAATCGCTGTAATGCAGAATGAAAGAATCTTCACTGTCGTGAATGTGTGTGTTTTTGCAGAATACAGTATCGAAGAATGCCATGCAGTACAGGGGCAATGCCCAACATGACGCCCAAGAGTTCCTCCTCTGGCTATTAGACCGCGTGCATGAAGACCTCAATAACCTTGTGCACCCTAACAACAGGCCATCCATAAAGGTAGGCTCTCCTTCCTGAAGACCTGCCATGCAGATTTGCCAGAGACTGTTTCCATTGCGTCATCCAACTCACTGCGGTTTAGAGAAGAGTCAGAGTTCGTTGCCCTGACTCAGTTCTTGGCCATTCAGCTTTGCTAGCAGATTAGTCAAGCCGATCACCCTCAAAAACCTGACTCGTGGAGAATTTGACGTAATACGTAGTGGGTGTTATTTTCTCATGAAAGGGACACACAAGTCTTTCTGATACAATATCTGACGTAAGATTTGATTACAGAGAACAGCGCGTCGAAATGTCACACCATTCGGTTTAAACCTGATCGCCTCTTGCCTGTGCTTAGTTTGAAGGCTGAAATTGAATTTTGTTTTTCTAAATTGAGGGAATAGGAAAACAGGCAGATTGCAAACAGGACTAATTTGTCCAGAGAAAATATTCTGGAGAGACATTTATAAAACAAGTGACCCATGATTTCTTGATCTGCCTGAAATCAGGACTAGCAGGTTAGTGGACTCTGACTTTACCGCGGACCTCACGCTCTGGTGTGATGATTCACAGTCTGCTGGCAGTTCGGAGGATAGTATTACTGGCAGCTAACTCCATTCTGTTGGGGGGGTGTCACCTGAGAGAGAGATGGTTGTGAGGTCACTCACCCAGATTTGCTGAGTAATGTGGACAGATGCTGTGGTTTCCTGGAGGCTGTGCCAAAGTACAGCTGGACTGCCAGTCGTCTGGTTGCCTAGCCAAGGCTGCCTTAGAAGCTTTGCTGACAAACACAAATCACAGTTTGAGATCAAGGACTTGGTATCTTTTAATCACTCAGCCAGGCTGCTGTATGTTCTCAAAGTCAGTAAATAAAAGTTATCTCACATAATTTAATTAGACAAGTGGAGAGGAATGGTCCCTCTTTGTACTGTTTGTGCTGATGAATCACTTACTGAGGAACAGAATGTATCTAGCATCAGTTGGGCTAATAGTGGGCTCTCTGTTGGCACCAGTGCTATAACATGCACTAATGTTGGTTGGTTACAGGGTC
The DNA here is from genome assembly GCF_902362185.1 of Chanos chanos. Lineage (NCBI taxonomy): Eukaryota > Metazoa > Chordata > Actinopteri > Gonorynchiformes > Chanidae > Chanos > Chanos chanos. Next base: position 18,315,295 of record NC_044507.1, read on the forward strand.
TGCAGTGAAAATATAGGCAGTAGCTCCTTGGGTTATTTTTTTTGTTTTGTGTTGATCAAGCTTTTATTCTGCTGTGCTAATTTGTGATGAAAAGGTTATTTTTTTTTTTTGGCTCTCTGTCTCATAGCCACCAATAGAGGAAGATGATGGAGCATTGGAAGGACCGTCACTTCCACTCTCAGCTGGTTCTTTTGTCCAAGAGCTCTTTCAGGCACAGTACAGGTATGCTTTCTGTCTTTGTCGGTTTGTTTAGATGGTTTTCATGGTGTTTATTCTTTTTTTTTTCCTTTCAGTGGTATTCAGATATTTCCCTGACATCTGTATCTGCTCTAGGTCATCACTCACCTGTCCACACTGTCAGAAACAGAGCAACACTTTTGATCCTTTTCTCTGCATCTCCCTTCCCATCCCTTTACCTCACACACGGTAAGTACTGCAAACTGTTAGTCAAAGTCTGTAAAACAAGGTGGGGTTAATTGATATTTTTAACAAGTAGTAACAGTTGCCTGTAGCTTTGCAGTTTTTCAGAGTTCACAGTGAGGTATTGCGGTGAAGGTTAGATTCTAATCTTGGCCATATTCTTACGCTGGTGATGTCAGGTACTGCTAACATTTGGCCTTTAGAGAGAGAGAGAGGGAGAGGGAGAGAGAGAGGGAGAGAGAGAGGGAGAGGGAGAGGGAGAGGGGAGGGGGGTGGAGTGAGAAGGAGAGCCCAGAAGTTTTGCTCCAGTGACTAATCCATTTAATTTGAAATAACTCTTTTGAAGATTATCCTTCTGTAAACACAGCTGCTTTAGTCATTCATTCTGAAATCTATGGCTTATTAGTAGTGTTTGCAGGGATTGCAAGCAGATATCTTAGATGTAGAGGTTTTCATCTCTTCGCTGTGTTCATATCTTACAACATCTCTGTGGATGGGCACTGAATGCATTTGGCTGGCTGTTCTAGCTGAGTTTCCAGATGGTAATATTAACCTATTTGGGACAACGGAGGGCTGAGCTTTTAACAAACATTTCATGTCAAAATCCTTGAAACTTACTGGCTTTTTTTTTCACATACTGCGTTTTCTTTACACTATTGCCCAAGTTAAATAGACTTTTTACTCGTAACCGAAGAACCCAGAGCAACCGCTGAAAGTGGTCCCCATTTTAACACGTCTCTGATGCAATTTGTTGACAGAATTGTTGAATCTGTTTCAAATAAAATACATTTTTAGGCTTTAATTTACAAATGTTTGTACAACGGACACTTTCACAAGATAGACCATACAGGTTCTTTGAAGTTCGTGTTTTCTTTAGATGAACAGCAAAATATTGAACTTCCTTTGACCTTGAAAGTCATGGGTTTTTGTATTACGCTTGTGTTCCACCTCAGATTCCATGAGGTATGTGAAAGAGGTAAAGTGGGCGGGGCCATAAACGAGGGACCCCCCTCTGACATACATCCAACTGCATTTACTCCTTCCTGTGTTTTTAAGAGAAACAGAAATCAAAGGGTCAGAGGGCGTCAACAGGTCTTAATGAAAAAGCACGGCTTTCTTAAGGTCTCTAAAGTTAAATTGACGGAGTTGAGTGGCCGGTGTGATACGGTATACTGCACCTCTGAAAAGTGTTACTTCTCTAAATTTGGGGTTGTGGCTTTACCCCATCACATGGCCCACGCAAACGCACCCAGGATTACAGAGCATCCACATTATGATCAGTATCTTAGTGTGCATAACTGTTCAAAATAAGCCTAAATATTTTACTAAAAGGTTGTTAAGCTATCTCTTAGGGACACATTGTGCAGTTGTGCCCTATCCTGTTTCAGTGCTTATGAATCAGTATTTGTTGTAGTTGAGACCCGTTAAAGTGAGTGATGGGCCTTTTTTCACGTTTGACACCGTAATGTCTTCCGTCCCCTCAGAGCACGCCGACGCTACTTTAAGCTCCCACTGTTGAGTCTGATCACAGAGACACTCCTCTCTCCGGCCAAGGGCCTTTTTTTAGCTGTTAAAATTCATCCTGACGTATAAATAATTAAACATGTCATTAAAATGACCAAATGAGCCTGGGGTGATTTATGGCACATTCGGCCCCCGCCCCAGCACACGTGAGAGATTATTGATGAAGGCAGAATTACCCTCCTGCCTTGCTTCTTTTCTGTCTGCTCACTTCTTTTTGTGGAAGTATTTAGAATCGTCCTTCACATAATGAATTATTCCCTATTAGAAAATTATTAATAGGACAGAAAAATAAGTTATTGAGTTTGCCACCAGCGGCGTAGGACTGAACTGTCAGGGACCGTGTGCTCTGGAAAATGAGGCTGCAAAAGTGAGATTTGCTTTGCTTGTATGTTCAGGCAGAATGACGAAAGGCCAAACAGAGAGGGGAAATATAGTTTCCTAACACTTTAAGGGTCTTGTCGGTTTCTCCGCCAGTTCATGTTTCCTAGACTCATTTTGATTATTGATCTGTACAGTTCCCTAGCAAGCGCATCTCCGTTGTTTGTTTGTTTTTTTTCCCCGAGTAATTACTTTTACCTTATTTATTTATTTATTTATTTATTTAGCTCCTCTATTTGTCGCTTTAATAAAATAATGTTTTATAGGAACAGTTTATAGATTGGGGGGGGGGGGGGGGGGGGGGGGGGCGAATAACACATTAAATAGGAAAAAAAAAAAGCTGTATTAAAAATGAGATTATTTCTTCGCTTGCAGCTGCGGACCTTCCTGTTTGAATTATATGGACTGTGTCTCTATAGAAGGTTTTTTTTTTCTCCCCTAGACTTAAGAGCTCTTTCTGCAATCTAGTGCATTGTCTGTTTATTTTTCTGTAAGGACAAGCTTGTTGCTGTAAAGTGGTCATCTGACATAACTGCAGAAGGAAGAGTGCTCTCAGGCTGTGTTGAGGGGAGGCGCAGTGCCGATGAAAGAGCCTTATTATCCTGCGTACGGAGCTGAATTCACTGCTGTACTGGTTGGATGGCATTAGTCCTGTCAACCAAGAACAGACATTGATCTTCACACTCTTTGGATCAGTCCTCTCCACGAGTGCATTTTCATATTATAAAACCCACAGATTTCATAAGCACTGTGCCTGCCCAGGTGTGCGTTCAGCCCCCCCTTTTTTGAGCCAGTGTTAGTGATACTCTGTCTGACATTTGTCAGTAGAGCTCCCCGTTTTTGTCACGTTATCGGTACGTTTGACGACACCGGCTCTGACAGCCCTGCCGCAGTTGACGGTTCGCTCTGGTACTTAACAGAATTGCTCTGTTCTTCAGGCCCCTGTACGTGACGGTGGTTTACCAGGGCAAGTATTCTCACTGCATGAGGATCGGCGTTGCCGTGCCGCTCAACAGCACTGTGTCGAGGTTGAGAGAGGCTGTGTCACGGGAGACCAAGATACCCCCAGACCAGGTACTGTACCCAGAGCCTCATTAAGGCTGCTGCCATTACATGTTAAACACACTTACAAAAGATGTCGCGGCATTAACTTCAATGCGTTTCATTTCATTTCCAATAAATATTTTTATCTTACTCAGCCGTAGGTGTTTTGGATCCGCGTTTCAAAATCTATTATTTTTCACTCAGCATGTAAATTGCTTCTACATTTGGTAGGAATAGTCAATAGGTTATTCTAGGGAACTTGAATCCACAATGTTAAAAAGAACGATGGAGGGGGGGAAAAACAGCAGAAAAAGACAGTTTTAGAGTGAAAATGATTGAGGTATTGAATTGGAATAAAAGTGACACATGCAATTAAAATGTCAGGATGATAAATCCCTGAATAACATTACATATGTCCAGAAAATGTTCTCAGTGGGTGTAAGCCAGTGTCGTCGCACACAAACCTCGTAATAATTAGAAACGAGACAAGCAACTCTTGGATACGCCTCAGGAGCCCTCATAATGCGCTTCAAATCTCATTTTTCCTCCATGAACAAACCATTATCTATCCAAAGATGATGTCCTTACACCATTATTACTGGCTGCATTTTCCCGGCCTGCAGACTCACAGCTGTGCCACTAGTGACACTCACCGCTCGGCATAACTATAATACTGGTGATGGGTGCAAAGTGACATTTTAAGGATGAAGACAGAGCTTCTCTCTGGTTACAGCCCACCAAGATAAAGACCAACAAATGTCCAGTTGTCCTGTCACTGATCCGCTGTGAACTGTGATTAAAAATTATGGCCATGCTGTCTGTACATTGTGACCACATCTTTGTCTCTTTAATTTGGAATGTCTGATTTCCCATGGCCTTGTGGAAAAGCTCTCTCTCGGACATGTATGAACCCATTCACTTCAATCACACTGGGTTGAGCAGAGTTGGCAGAGCTTGCTTGGTGGACGGCTCTGTTTGCTTATCTCTCTGCAGTACTAGACTGATCACGATGGTGATCACTGCTTAGTAAAGAGGAAAACTGACCTTGTATGACCCACCTGTCCATGGGGACACAGCTGGTAGAGCCAGCTGGTGTCCCCTACACTCTTGGCTGCAGTTGGCAAATATCTGATATTTTTTTAACTTTTAAGGCTCAAAATGAAAAACAGCGGTTGAGGCTAAATCCCCATGTTTGTATCTTTACATGGCATCAGTCGCCGTGGTGTCCATCACTGTTGGTCTGTAGACATTAATGCAGTGTTTATGTTCTGGCCTTGACACTTAAAGAGATGTACCGGGGCAGCATTTTAGAAGTGTCAGTTAATAGCTTCAGTAAAATGCTGCGTGAATCTTTTTCATCCTGCGTTTTCCTATCCAATGTCCCTGGCAGCGTGAGATGGAAATACCTCCAGCTGAACTACGGTTACAAAGCACACAGGGGCCTTGTTTAAAGCTTGGAACGTACTAACGATGACAAGATTAATGTTGGCTTGTGTCAGTCAGTCAGAACCATTTGTCTCTTTTCTCTGGGCAGTTTGTCCTGACTGAGATGTACTATGACGGCTTCCACCGCTCTTTCTGTGACGATGACGACGATCTTGACATCATTCAAGAAAGCGACTCGATCTTTGCTTTCGAAACGCCCGAGACATTTCGATTAGAGAACATTCGATCTAAAAGAGGTAATACCTTTATTCTGGATTTTACTATGTACATGTCATTTCTGATTGTTAACAGTTGTTTAGCAGCTCAGAAGCAGGACTGTATTTATGTTATGATAAATAAATTGTCGTGTAACAGCATAGGAATCGAATAGTTTGAAACACATATACGTTTAGTGAATGATAAAATATATGATTTTCCTGAGCATCAGGTTTAGCTGCCTCGCCCCAGAATTACTGAGCGGTGTTGCTAACCTTTCTCCCTCTCGGTTCCAGGGAGCCTCCTCGCAAATTTGAATCAGAACAATTTGAAATACGGATCTGAGTGCAGCAGGACTCCATCTTTTATGCAGGGAGCAATGAACCCAGCGTCGCCCAATAAAAACACGGGAAATGAGAAAATGATCCTGCTGATCTGCAACAGAGCCTGCACTGGACATCAGGGACGGAGGTCCGTATGACCCAACACTCAAAACTCACAAAATTACATTAGTTCAGTTTTGCGGTTTTAGCAACGGCAACAAAAAGTGCAGTCTAGCGTGCGTTCGCTGCTTCCTCTTTCCCACGTTTCGCTTTGTTTATATATCACAGAATTTGTAGTGACACGTCAAAGTATTCCCTGTTTTAAGTTTGTTTTCATTTCATTATGTCCAAAGGCGATTTGCCGCAATTTCAGACCTGCCGTGTGATGACAATCACAGAGCTTTGAGTTGATATCTGTGGATAGGACTCGTAAAGCTTCTCTGTGTGATGGTCTTCTCCCAGGTTTGGGCTTCCTTTCGTATTGTACATGGAGCGCACTGTAACATGGGATGTTCTCCAGAAGGAAATCCTGGAGAAAATGCGTCACCTGCTGAGGCCCGGAGTTTACGTTCAGGTAAGTCGACCGTATCGGTGCTTTTCGAACCATGCTGTGAATATTTCGAAACTAAAAGGTACAGTTTTTAACGACTATGTCTGTATAGTGTGATCCTTTTGGGTTTAGTTTCTCATTTTTCAGGGATTACAGTACTGTTTTTTTTTTTTTTTTTTTTAAACAGTAAGTTAATGGAAGTAATTGTGTGTTTTAGGTGGGTCCCTTCAGTCTACGAGTAGTTGGTGTTGTTGGAATCACGTACCTGTTGCCTCAAGAAGAACAGCCACTGTGCCACCCCACTGTGGAAAGGTCAGTCAGCATCATTTTCAAACCATTAACTGTCATCTAGGTTTTTCTCCCAGTTCAAACTATGCATAGGACCGCCTAACAAATTTTCCCAGACAATGACCTTAAATTCCCTTTTCATTTAGAGGATGTCTTAAACTTGAACCCTTTCTTCTCTCTGTTTTTTTTCCTTCTTCTTCTTTTTTATTTTTTTGGTTAATGTGTGTGGTATTTTTCCATTGTTACTATTGGATGGGTTCCAAGTGGTTAGACAGGCTTGTGCAAGAAACTTATTTTGGTTCTTTAACTTAATCTTCTCCGTTCAGAGCTTATAAATCCTGTGGGCAAGGGGGTCCTCCTCATGTCAAGATTGTGGTGGAATGGGACAAAGAGACTAAGGATTAGTGAGTAAAGCTGAATAACAAGATTCATTCATCTTCTGCCCTTTTGATCCACTCTGTGTTTCTGCTGGGAAAAGTGCACGATCCAAAACTATTTCCATAAATATCATTTTGACTTGAGAAACATTTTTACGATTTATTCCTACTTGAAGCGGAGCCAAAACTATGAAATTTGTTGCTTTTTTAAATTTTTTTTTTTTAATCCAGTGCACATGATGATAAAAAGGTTATATATTCAACACACAAGATCAAAATCACAAAGTTTTCATGTTGTAACATTAAAGACTCTGAGAATATTGACATTAATGTGACCTAGCTGTTGTAACATGACTGTGAATATGACTCACAGTGAGTGCTGTGGTTTTTTTTTTGTTTGTTTTGTTTTGGTTTTTTTGCTTTGTCCTTCAGTCTGTTTGGACACATTGAGGAGGAGTACATTCCTGACGCTGAGAGTGTGTACCTGCACAGAGAACAACATCACCAGCCCCAGGCCTGCACCCTCGCTCAGTGCTTTCAGCTCTACACCAAAGAGGAGCAGGTAATAGTCTGGCCTAAACTGTCTGTACAAAACTCACAATAGTTTCATACAAGAGGGTTCAGGCCTTTCAGGAAAAAAAAAAGTGCTTTTCAGTCTAGTTTTTAGCCCCTCTAAGGTTTCAGTTCTTTAATGGCAGGGTAAAAAAGTTTGAGGTTGCTAGTTTTCTGCTGTTATTGCTGATTTTAAATTGCAAAGTCGTCTTTTGCCCTGGAAGGATGCCACACGTAATTTAAATAGACGCTGCGGCTGGCCGGGGCTGGTGGTGTTCAGTTAAAGAGGGGTTTGAAAGTCTGGCTCAGCTTGTAAAAACATGGGTGCAGTGAAAATACAGAAATGTGAGCTCTGAAGAACCACCACCGCTGCTGTGCGTTCTTGTCCTTGCTTTAAGTTGCCTGTGCTATGTTTGTTCCAGTTGGCTCCGGACGACGCCTGGCGCTGCCCCCACTGCAAGCAGCTGCAGCAGGGCCGCATCAAGCTAAGCCTGTGGACCCTGCCTGATGTTCTTATCCTGCACCTCAAGAGGTTCAGACAGGTAATGTAAAGCAAAACTAAACTCTGCCCATTAATCTTAACTATGGTCAAAAACAGGTGGAGGTTTAAGGGTTAATGTGTTGAGCTTGTGCTCTGTAGGAGGGAGACAGGAGGGTTAAGATGCAGAACATGGTGAGGTTTCCTCTCATTGGAATGGACATGGCTCCCCACATGGTGAAGAGGAGCCAGAGCAGCTGGAGCCTGCCCTCACACTGGTCGCCGTGGAGAAGACCTTACGGGCTGGGTCGTAACCCGGACGACTACCTTTATGATCTGTATGCTGTTTGCAATCATCATGGCAACATGCATGGGGGTCATTATACAGGTAACGCCATGTGGTTGCTGTGCCTAGTATTGTTTTTTAAAATCCAGTCATATACTGTCTTGCACCAAGTACACGTTTTAATTTGCAAGGCATCCTGCCTTCATTTCGCTGTAAGAACAATCAGTGGTCTTTACCTCAACACTTGATGAGGATACAGGATGCAGGTCATAGCTTAAGACTTCTCATTCTTGGGCAACTCCTACAGCTTACTGTAAGAACTCCATCGATGGACGGTGGTACTGCTTTGATGACAGTGAGGTTCAGCCAATAGCTGAAGAGGATGTCTGCCACCAGACAGCGTACATTCTGTTCTACCAAAGGAGGACAACAATTCCCTCATGGTCTGCCAACAGCTCCGTTGCAGGTGAGTCCCATCACTTTATTGGTTTTTAGGTTGACACATTCTGCTGATTCATCTATCGTGTCAACCTGGAGGCTTTTTTTGAAGTGGTAACTCAGATAACGGATGAATCCCTACATTTCTCTCGTAGCTGACTCATAGGTTTTTGGTTTTTTTTTTTTTGGTTGTTTTTTTTTTTTTTTTTTCCACAGCACAAAGATAAAACTTAATTTGAGCAGGTCACTTTCTGCTGAGCTTTTGACTCAAATTGAGAAATGTTTTTTGGAGTTAACAATATCACGGAAACAAACTGACTTTTGGTCTGCTTGGCCCAGTTGGCCATGGAAGTAAAATATCAGCTATAAACTTTTTTTTTTTTTTTTTGGAGCCGTTTTCTTCTCCTCTGAGAAAATCCTGACTCTGTGTATCCCTGTGTTTGGATCAGGATCTACCAGCTCCTCATTGTGTGAGCACTGGGTCAACCGCCTCCCGGGCAGCAGACCGCCCAGCCTGGCCTCGGGGGCCTCCTCCCGTCGGACATCTCTGGCCTCCCTGGCTGAATCCATGGAGTTCCCCGGAGATCGCAGTGAAGACGATGGTGAGACACTCCATATTCTTCTGTATCGGCACGACTGCTTAATCCGTTCTCTTAAACCAGTTAAAAATATAAAATTTAGGACGTTGTCAATCTTTGTATGTGGCTTGATTTCCTCTCAATCTGTTTTAACCCATAACCCCACTGTTTTTGTGTCTCTGGTGAACTTCTTACTCTTGCTTCTCTTTACCTTGTCTTCTCTTCTTCTGTAGCGTTTAAGCACATACAGGATCTGTCGACTGTGCTCAGTTAAGACCCGAGTGCATGCTCTTAACACTTTCCATTCAGTTTAATATCAGTGCATTAGTTTAAATCTCTCTGTCCTTTTTGTTAAGGAGGATTCTCAACCCGGCCCTTTGTGAGGAGCATTCAACGGCAGAGCTTATCTTCCAGATCCTCCATTGCCAGCCCTCTAGCCTATAGTGAGAATGGGATCAAGCCCTCCTGGTCCCTCTCTGCCAAACTACAGATGAGATCAAATTCACCCTCACGATTCTCTTTAGATTCCCGTTCCTCCCCGCCTCTAGAGAGGATTGGTGAAACGTGCGACGACAAGGTGTTCACCTCTTGCTTCGGCGGCCACAGCAGACATGAGCGCCACCCGAGTAGTAAAGCCCCTCTGGCCATGATGGAAGGTAGCGGTAGCGACGAAGGAAACGGTAAAAGGATTTTGGACGAAGCTTACTGCAGGGCTCCCGTGCAGTCCGACAAGAAGAGTTCGAAGACCGACCCGGTCGACAACAACAATCAGATTTCGGCTCTGGATCAGAATGTGATCGGAACGCCCTCCAAAGAGCAGAAGCATAAGAGCAGCTCGGGAGGATCCCAAAAAGCTGAGGGTTCGACGACCAAGAAAAGCTCAAAGGGCGATTCTGAAAAAACTTCAAAGAAACGCCAGAGTACGTCCTCTTCCCAGAAGTCGCCATCTTCCCAAGTGTCTTCCAGCACTCAAGTGAAGGGTGCCAAAGTGACCAACTCAAAAGAAAAGAGCGATCCTGCCAAGCCCGCCAAGATGGGTTCCTCCGGGACGCCCACAAAAAAGAAAGAGTCTTCCCAAGTCCAGGAGTCGGCCTCATCAACGCCGACTCAGCGTAAGCAGCGTCTGACTTCCACTCCGCAGTCCTCTGCCTCTCCCTCACCCACCGCCAAGAAGAGCTCCTCTGGGACAGAGAAAAGCACCGCCTCTGGCAAGAAGAAACTGGTGGAGAGGAGTTCCAGCAAGGATTCGGCTCGGACCAGCCCTTTGGTAGACAGGCCAAAAACCAGTGCCACACCACGGACCTCCCTGCCAAAGACCACCGAAGGGGGCCGACCAGAGAGGAGGCCAGTTAGGAGCTCTAGCAGCAGCTCCTCTGTGACCAGCCTCCGCTCTCCCAGCGTCTCCTCCAAGGACCTTCGCCGCAGCAGCAAGTCTGAGGACAAGGGGCTCTCCTTCTTTAAAAGCGCACTTCGGCAAAAGGAGACCCGCAGGTCGGCCGACCTGGGCAAGACCACCATCCTTGCCAAGAAGGCTGCTGAGAGGACAGCCAGGTCCAGCAGCCAGACTAAACTGAGTGGTGGAGAGGAGGGTGAGCGCTCGGGAAATGCCTCTCGACAGGTCTCGCCAGAGCCGCATTCTAGCAAGACTGTCTGTGAAGACAGGGAGCAACCCTCCAAAACCACTCCTATTAAACGCTCTATTTTACCTGTAGGCAAGTCCAAGTCTTCCACTTCTGAGATGAGTCCTCAGTCTCCCCCTAATGGGAAGAAGCCTCTTGAAAAGATGATATCTTCTAGAAAGCTCTCTTCCAGCATGCAACCCTGTGCACGCCCAACTCAGACGCCTCAGTGATATATTAATAGCAGTTTCATTATTTTCTGTAATGCAGCTATTTTTGATGTGCCTAAGATGAATATATATATATATATATATATATATATATATATATATATATATATATCTATATATATATGAATATAAATATAAATATATATATACAAAGAGTATATAGTATATACCTGTATTTTACTTTTCTTAAAGAAAATATGTAAATTAACTGAAGCGCCTTTTCTATCCTGCCATGGAAACCAAATCGTTGCCTCTGGCAAGGTATGGTATACGAATCTACTACTGTTCACAGATCTGAATAGGAATGTTTTAACTTAGCACTTTGTATATATTGATGTTTTTTGTCTCTTTCTCGCTCTCTCTCTCTCTCTATCTCAAAGTAATACTAAAACATAACTGACAATGTAATATGTCATTTTTAACTTGTTACTCTTTTTCTTCATTTGGGGGGGGAAATCACCTGTAAAATCAGAATAATGGGCTTGCGATGACGCAGAGGAGGTCCAGTAATATTCTGATGCGTATTCCCTGGACCTCTCTGAAGAGTTGCCCCATTTTAACACTTGGTGCTATTTAAAAATGAGTGTTCTAGTGGCGCTGCCCTGTAAAGACAGAATCACACGCAACGTTTTGGTAGACGACCGAGACATTTTTAAACTGACTGTTATCTGACAAGATTTCAGCAGTCTGGCATCTCAAGGGCCACCTCTAAAACGCTGTCGTTACGCCCCCGCGTGTGAAGCGTGAAGTTTATCGCTTTGTTTCCCTTATTGTTTTTACTAATAATAATTATAATAACTGCCCTTAACACGTTTGAGAGGTTGTCAATGATAAGACCAGTGTAGATCAGATGGTTCAGGAGTGTTTAGGATGTATGTACTGTGTATGAATGTGATCTCTCTTAAAGGACGTTTTGTGTAGGACAATCTGTGATCCCACCCTCGTTAGTTCATTCCTCATCTCTGTGTGAATTCATGTGTACTCAGCTTTCCATTTATAGACCGTAGTGAAGGTTGTATATATCTGAATGGATTTTCCTGTCTTTTTTTTTTCCATTATGGGAGTTTGACAACTGTACTGACATACTTGAACCATCTGCTTGTCTGCCAAATTCATTACCAGCGAATTGGGGCACCTTTTGCTTGGTTTACTTTGCAATTAAGTGGAACCTCTCTCCACTTTTTTTTTTTTTTTTGCACCAGTGCAGAATTTCTTTAGAGTAAGCTGTTACTCCTGTCAAAGAGTAATTCAAGTTGAAATGTTCAAAAATGCCGCATTTTTGAATGCACACTAGATCTGTCCTTGCGAGATTAAAAAAAAAAACAAAAAACCCCCACACACACGCACACACATTAGAATGCTGTAAATATTAAATCAAATCAGCAAGGTATGTTCTGAGAATTATGCCATCCAACAGTTTTATGGGGACATGTTTTCTTCAGAGACTTTGAAATAGGCAGTAACCCTTGGAACCAATTAAATATTGCCTTTCAGATGGTGATTTAAACCACTCTTCGCCTTTTCCCATCCACTCCTAGATGTGGTTTTGCATAACACTATGTTTAGTGATACCAAGGCCAGATTCTCAAGTTTTCCCTTGAATATAAAAAAAAAAAAGGAAAGAAAAATTGGGCTTCAGTCTCAACAACTTGTCCTCTCTAATTGTTGCTGCTGGCAATGCTGTCAGAATGTGTCTCTGCAGATGCAGCGTGAAAGTTTGTCTTTTTTTCTTTCATTTGAAGCAGTCCTTTTGCAATAAAAAAATAACACATGTTAGTAGCCACTCAACACAGACATAGCTTTTCAGCCATTCTCTGTGGGACTGTTGTCCTGGGCTAGTGTGGCGAAACTTTCAGTAGTTTCTGAAGAGAAGAAGAATCTGGTTAACCATATCTTTGTTTCATCAACATCCTTTCCCTTCATTTAGGTATTTTAGCCGCTAATCTTTTCCGTGATTTATTTTTTTCCCAGTTTGCTGTGGGACCATATTCCTTGTGCACTGAAGATAAAGTTTGAAGCATTGTGGGAAAGCAGTGTTGCATGAATTTTGTGAATGCATGCTCTAACTATGCAAGGAAGTGTTCTGTATTTTTCCAAAATGCCAGCAGTAGAGAGAATGTGTGGATTGTGTCTCTTTTTATTGCTTGATTTGCACAATTTTTGATTTCATAGTTTCATTGCTCCAAGATTGTAGATGTGGTATCGTTTTTTTTTTAAAACCACTTTACAAACTGAATCTGAACTATCCTAAAAAGCTTTGCTGTTATATAAATGGATTTGTTTTTTTTTGTTTGTTTTGTTTTTTGTTTTTGTTTTTTATCTTTTTCCACTACATTTTGTGTAGACATAAGCTTTACGGGGATTGTCCACGTTTCTTTGTGTAATGAGTTGTATTGCGTTTTATTGTCTTAACTTGTTTTTTTTTGTTTGTTTTTTTTTTTTTTTCAGTCGTTGCTGGTGTCAAAGCTTTTCATGCTCACACATGTCAAAGGCAGGTAGCAGAGCAGGTTATTGCTCTGATCACCAGCATTCATTCCATCAGAAAAACAGCAACAACTTGAGCTTCAGTGCTCATCCTTATCAGTCACGATGTAATGCTTGGTTTACATTTAAACACTTTGACAGCTTTTCAAGTGAGTGCTGTTTCATTTGATGTCTTAATGTATATGTTTTTTTCTTTTCTAATTTTATTCTGTATTCATCATCTGACATGTGACGGCATATCAAGCAAGACACATAGTTGTGTGTGTGTGTGTGTGTGTGTGTGTGTGTGTGTGTGTGTGTGTGTGTGTGTGTGTGTGTGTGCGTGCGTGCGTGTGTGTGTGTGTGCGTGCGTGCATGCGTGAGAGAGAGAGAGAGAGAGAGTGTGTGTGTGTCCTGTTTCGGGGAAAAGTGCTCTGGGCCCCTTTGTACTTGTAATGAAGAAACTCTTGTATCTGTACGTGTATATTGGACACTTGGACTATTGCAAAAGTGCAAATGCAAAGATGGTGGTAAGCAAGCCTTAGGTTAGAACATTTTCTTTAAACGCTATATAATTAATCAAAAACTCTATCAACATTGAAGTATAACCTATTTTTTTTTTTCCCCCTCTTGGTTTACACACTGGACTTGAACTATTTGCCATGTCTGACCCAGGCCTCACGTGAGTGTGCTGTACACTAATGAAACTGGTACCATTTTTAGTTGTGGGTTGCTTGGACCTTATGTTTAGTCTTTAGTGTCTGTACGGTAGAATTAAAAGGTTTGGCCAAAAGGTAACGAGAAAATATTTGAAAACAAAGAAACTTATGTAAATGTTAGTTTGATTAAGTGCATGAGACTGCACCAGTGGCTTTCATGTTAATTTATTTGTATGTTTTGTTAAACAATGTGTATGCACTTTTCATATACTTTTTTTAATCTTTTTATTTTTGAAAGAATGCATCTCATTGAAAGAGAATAATTTGTATACGTGACACTGATTCACCAGTGTCATACAGAAGTTGAAATGTAATTAAAAAGAAAAAAAACCCCGAAAAGTTACATTTGTAGCCTTCAGGTCTGAGCTTTGTTTGTCTCTTCTTTGTGCTTTGAACCCTTTTCATGCTGTCCTTCAAAATGTGTTTACTGATCATTTCCTTATATAGTTCACTGCAAGCACTGTCAAGTGGGGCCCACTAGGGGGAGCCTGTTTGCCGTGCTTGCCTCAGCAAAAGTGACTATGGTAAGTTAGCTGTTAATTTGATCAGGGCACACAACTTTATTTGTTTTTGTTTGTCTGTTTTTTTGATCTTTACAAATGAATTCCATTAGTGAGCAGCAGGTCACATTATTGTAATATGTTTTAAACATTCATAATGATCTTGAATGACGTTCAAAAGAGTGCAGTTGTTCCATCATGTGCTACTGTAATTTTGCCATTTCTTCCAATTAGTTTCTCCTGGTTAGAATTTTGTAATAAAAAGAAATCCTCTACTATACTATCCATAAAAATATCCCAATGTTTGAGGAGATGACAATTGCAATCCAAGATCTACATGAATATAATTCTGTGACATTTCAAATTTTCTGAAGAGACATGAACATTTTCTGGCTTTTAAGCAAGGTTGATTCACCCAATGTTTGGCAGTAACCTAATCATTTTCCAAAGAAACATGGCTTTCATGCCTATAAAAAAACTGAAACAAAGGAAAAAAAAAAAAAAAAAAAAACATGAGTTGCATCTCTAGCTGCAAATTGGAAGCTTTCTCTCCATCTTAAGTTACAGCCACGAAAGGATTTTTTCTCCCCACACAATTATACAGTCTGACAGCTATGGTGAAAGATGGCTGAACAGTCTAGTGCTTGAAAGGGTTATTATCATTGCCTGCTCCTGAGGACCGCAAAGGTGTTAAAGTGCAAATGCATTTGAGAATGTTTAGCATGTATAGTGTTATTTCACAAGATGGGGTAGAGGCTAGTCTGTGCATGTCTTGAGATGCAAGATATCCCTTGAAGATATCTTCCTCCAAAATAATGAATTTTTATGTTGCACCACAGTACGCAACAGTATTACAAGTGCACAGAAGTACTTGGAATTTTAGACAGGTTAAAATGAAGACTTTTCTAGCTGCCTTTACCCAGCTTAGCCGCTTAGCCACTTAGCCACAACTGCAAGGCAAAAGAAGTGCAGATGCGTTCACACAGAACCTGTAGTACAGTCCAGTCAGTGAGTAGAGAAAGTGCCGGGAAATGTGATGAAGGGCCCCTTTTTGGACCCATCATCCCATTTGGACATAGTAGTAACATATGGATTTAAAACATTTTGAAAACAAGACATAAAGCTCTCCTTTGAGTTGTACTTTGGCACAAACCTCGTACCGCTGAAGTTCTGTGGAGACTGATGTTTCCTTGTCTACTGTAATGTCCCTAAAAGTGCTCCCTTATTCCCATGAGATGGTATATTTCTGACAGATCTCTGCTGAGAGAGCTCAAACACATCTGTGTCATCTTTAGCCTTGCCAGTAAAATTCCCCATCACTTGTTCTCTCTCACCACGAGCTGTGTTACAAAGGCTTACACATTCCCCCACCCTCCCTGTTCCCTCACATTGTTACTGAGAACTCTCTGTCTACACAGTACCAAGAAGACAGGGCTTCTATTCACAATCATTGTGCAACTTCGATATCACAGCCAGCAGTGGGGATTTTTTTTTTTTTTTTGCTGGAATTATCCACAGACCATTAGGGGCTCGACACAGCAGGTGATATCACCTGTCATCTCTTCTCTCTCCCTCGCTGTGACCCCCTCTGTTTTCCGGCAGCGTCCGACCTGGCCCTGGAGCAGAACACTCCGGCCCTGTTCAGGTAAGGCCAGTGTCGTCTAAAATGGCTGTCTTCACCCCCTGCCTTGTCAATCATCCCAAGCAGCGAGGATGCACTCTGCTCAGTTTGAGTGAGTCATTGTGTCTCTTTCGTAAGCAGCAGTGGAAGAACACAGGAGAAAATTTACCTGCAAACTGTGTGTTGATGAATAAATATTAAAAATAAGCCTCTGAAAACAAACTCTGAAATCAATTTATGCTCATTTCCTCTTGTGATACAGATTTCTTGGTTACACTTAACCTTTAGGCCTAGTCAAGGTCAGGAGAATGTTAAAATGATGAATACCAATCAACACAACCCTTCCATGTGTAAATGTTACCCTCTGGCTGGGGAAGCAGGAAGAAAGGTAGCACATCGGTCTGATTTGCATAAAAAAAAAAAAAAACAGAACAAGGAATTCTCTTAATGTCAGTGCCTTCGCCAATACCGGTGAGTGCTGAGCCACTGAAATAGAAAAAGGACAATGACTAGTCGCTCTCTGCGTTAAGGTGGCAATACTTGTGGATGTTGTCAAAAACAACTACATGCTCCCTTCCAGTTTCTTCCTGTATGATGAAATGTCAGCTCCAATCAGAAAGTACTTTTCGCGCAGTGCCTCAGACAGACTAAAACATTAGCACTCTTTAACGAGGACTTGTTTTTAAAACAGCTTCCTGCTTAGGATTCCATTTGTTTCTATACTCTGCACTTGTTGGACCATCTCCTCCCATGTTACACTCCCACGGTAAAAAGGGATTACTTTAGTAATTCAGCTGTGGTTTCATCTCCTTTGTCCCCTCTTTTTGACTCAGCCTTGAACAGTGCATGGAACTTTGTAAGAAAATCAATAGTAATTGATTCTTCCGAGGCTGGAGCGGAGAGAGCCGGTATGCAGGGCTCATTGTAAGAGTTTGGATGAGGCATGGGGGAGGGGGCGAGGGTGACTCCACAAACCTTGGCCTTAATATGCATGTGGTAACTGCAGTTAAAGGTCAACAACGTGAGCATGTTTTCAGTCGCGGATTATCAAAGAGAGTCACAAGCACCTGCTCACAGCCTTCGAGAAGATGAACTGAGAACAAAAATACTAAAATATCACTTTTCTCTTTCGTATTCAGTTTGAGGTGAATAGGCTTAGACTTCAGAATTGCTCCATAAGGTTAATTCTTCCAGTGGGTGCACTGAAGATGTTAACACCCTCACCGAATACATTCATTTTTACCTTGGACACAATTCTGGCGTTACCTAATCAGGTGTCAAGGATCAGCAATGGTGTACTTCCTTTTTTGTCATGTATTTCAAATGGGACCTAAATGTAGCCTACACTCTGTTATGCTGTACTAAGGGCTGTCATTAGTGATGAAGTCATCTTAGCTTGACTGTCTGCTGCCTTGCGCACTGAGGGCCTCCAAACCTCAATGTGTATATATGTATATATATATATATATATATATATATATATATATATATATATATATATATATATATATATATATATCGCATAAGTGTGGGGTTGGTAAAAATAACTAAATAAACAAAAACAATTCATTTATGGTTATTTTCAGTACGTTCTTGCTCAAAAAGAAAAGAAGACTTCTTGGTCGAGAGCAACAGTGCTCGTGTTAGCACCTGTAACCAGGCTTGCGATGTGAGTGCTAATTTAGTTACATCTGAGAACACCAGACACCAGAGCCTCGAGTGAGCAGCTAAACTTCATTAATTAACATGACCTATCTGGAGGTAAGATCTCACAGAAGAAACTGTGTAGGACTTTACAGTGTCTACTGAAAAGGATTAGCATCAACTTGAGACTATGCAGATTTCACAGGGTGAACTTCTGATGCTGCTAACTTCTGATAAGTCATTTATATATATATATATATATATATATATATATATATATATTTGTGCATAATTACTTTGCCCCTTGGCTGGTCTGTTGACTGGTCAATTTATTTTATGTTTTTTAATCAAACTACTCTTAATAACACAATGTGTGAGTAAGGTCATTCTTGGAAGCTCAATTTGGCAAACACCTGCTGGTATTAATTTAGTATACCCCCACCCTCCCCATGTGTCCAGAAACCCAAGAAAATTAAGTTTACCAATTAAGAAGAGGGTGGCAAGTTAATGACAGTCTCTGACAACTTGATTATGTCGAGGACGATTACACCTTTCTCTAAAGGACTGTACACAGAAATGCTTCGGACAATGTGCTACTATCCTTCTGTAGTAACAGATAGTGGCGTGCCTTATATGAACAAACAAATCTTTTTGAACGAATCTTTGAAGTACAATGAACGTACCGAATCACTAGTCTAAAAGACTGTTCGTCCCACTTTGCCAACATGCATACTGATTACTCTAGTCTGCTAACTCGTCCTCCAGTGGATATTGGCAGTGTATTCATGAACCCACCTATCACAAAACTATATCAGCAGCACTTTCATGATGACAGCTAGCCCGTGGCTGATATGACAGAACACCCCAAGTACCTCCCACTGGCCATCTCATCACAGTGGTTCGGTGACACTGCTGTCTATGGGGATCAGTGACTACAGTTCGTGTTCTGACTTGATGTACTGTTGACGAGTTCTCAGTACAGCTCAAACTTGAGAGATTCACTGACTATGCTGTCTACGTCGATCAGTGCGAAACAACTGGTGACTACAAAGACTCAAAACACCCCTCACTGACCTGAGAAACTGCTGAGCAGTACATCAGTTCACCAGTTCATCAGCTCACCAGTACATCGGTTCATCAATACACCTGCCCAGTTCACAAATACAAAAGACTCAGTGATAATGCTGACTGTGAGACTTAAAACTCCCCCTAGTGATCCAAGTGCATTGGTTCACTGATTATGAAGATCTGGTGAAGACATGCTGGGAGTGTTATAACGCCCCCTACTGACTGGAACACAAGTTCTCAGTTCAGCAAATTTGGGATTACATCGACAAGTGCTGATGCGAAAGCAACCGAAGTGCTCCTCTGATGTTATTATAGGAATTGAAAGTAACTAATCACGTTATTTTATTGTTCATCTATACATAGCTTTGATTTCAAAATACTCATGTAATTATATGCATTACAATGACGAATCACGTTCATTTATTAAAAACCATTTTTTTTAGTTTTTTTAAATTGTACTTTATGGCTGCATGACATGGTTTAAATAGTCTGATGCAATTTCACATAATGGATATTACAGTTTAATTATTATTCATTTTGTTAAATTTCATGACATTTGGTATCACACATACTGTTTTGCTCACCACATAGCAGGTAATAATGGGCTTAATGTTTGGAGGCATGTAGGGTAAAGTTCAAAATAAAATACTAATGTATTTATATGGCTCCCATAAGTGGGATCTCTGCACTGGTGGGATAGCACTTTTCCTCCTGCTGCACCCAAACCATCATATGGAAATAGCCTACAACTAAAAGATTAATGTATGCCGACCAGAAATGAACCCATACAGCGAGTCAAAGATACAAATTATTTTGGTATACTGAACAAAATGAATCGAATCACCACAGAGAATCATTGTGAACATCACTAGTTGCAGCAGCTACCTCGTATTCTCTCTATTAAAGGCCTATCGCTTACATCACTGTCCAGTACTGTGAAGTGCAAGCTGTTCCACCCCATGGCCTGTTTGTCAACCTCTCTCCCCTACGGCAACTCCATCTGGTCCTCTGAGGGTGATGTGTAGAGCAGGATGGTAACCGACACTCTCCACTCAGAGAAGCTCCACTGATAAAGAGGACTCAGATTAGTCTCTCCCCTCTGGTGTGATGAGGTCAGCTTGGCTGACAGCTCCGAGATTGATGCTGGAGATCCTCTCTGGCCGAGACTGCCTGCCAGGTGGAAAAGTGTTCAACAGCATGATCGGTCATCCAAGTCCTCTGTAGGGAGCTCCGAATGCACGATTCCCTACTGACTTTGTAGAACACCCCCCCCCCCCCCCCCCCCCAAGCTATTATCATCTTGTCCGCACTATTCTACATTACAATGCCCGCCTCTGACGGGGACCGTGCACAACTTTGTAGAGAGCGACGGCAGTAAAGGCAAAGAAGTGTGTGTGTGTGTGTGTGTGTGTTTGTGTGTATGTGAAGACAAAAGAATAAGATGTTTTCCTCCTGTTGCTCTCCTGTAGTAGTTCTAGTGAAACCTCGGTATAATTTCCTTTTCTTTCCCATCAGATGCTATCTGCTGAGGCGAACACAGAGATTAACTGGCACGGACGCAA
Organism: Chanos chanos; assembly: GCF_902362185.1. Taxonomy (NCBI): domain Eukaryota; kingdom Metazoa; phylum Chordata; class Actinopteri; order Gonorynchiformes; family Chanidae; genus Chanos; species Chanos chanos. Next base: position 18,335,598 of record NC_044507.1, read on the forward strand.
AAGCACAATGTTTGCCTATGATTCCGATCTGAATAATCCGACCCTGGACCTGATTTTAATATAGATCTGTAGGACAGGCACGAACGCAACCGTTAAGTATAACTTGGATTGGAAGAGAATCGTGCAATTTTATCTCGCTTCTTATTTGACGAGTTACTCTGAAGATAACACTACCTAATCAGCGGCTATAAGCGTTTAAATCCCACAATCATTTTTCAAATTACATTAATCCCCTAAGAAAGTAATTTTCAAAACTGAGGACAGGGTATAATTTTTTTCTACATCAATTGTTTGCGCTCTGTTAGCGATTTAACGTTTTTCCCCGAGATGAATATTTTAGGTCTTTGCCGCGAATAGTTGAGTTGTAATGAGAATGTGTGTGTGGACAGCGGTGACTTGGGTGAGAGCTTACTGCATTTGTGCATAACGAGGTGCCAGCGCTATGATCAGTAATCAAATTGGGCTGAGAGTTGGAGTGCTATTGTGCCTCATTTATATGCTGCGCCATCCCTGCTCTCTAGATCCGGCCCACTCTGTGGCCCTGGATCAAAAGTCATCTCCGAGCTAGACAGAGCTATGTGATGTTCGCGTCATTTTTTTTTTCTTGCGTGTGCATGTGCCTGTGCATGTGCATGAACGTGCGTTTGATCAGTGGAGTGTGATAACCCTCTCGCACAATTCATGGCTGGAGTTTTTTTTTTTTTTTTTTGGCAGATGGCTGACTCCATGTGCTTTCTATCATCTCATTCGACAGCAGACGTCTGCCTACTTGACAGAGATTTGTAGTTCTCTGCACTAAGGGCACACGGTGTGCCAATCAACACAAAGCAAGGACTTAATCCGCGTGAGAAACTTGTTAAAGTGGCGTTCGCGTAAATGCTAATAACACGCCTTACATATTTACAGTCACGGGCAATATGTTATGTCCTCTCGCATCATGAGCCAATAACTCGGTTTAAACTAGCAATGTTCTAAGATAAATATCACATGTTATGTAGACAGCACAACCTGTTATATTATATTGCTCATAACATTGAGTTATGTTTGAGGTAAACCTCTGGTTCAGTATAATCCAACACGGGGTGATGTAATGTTGTGGACCATTTAAGGCGTTAAACACAATAACATATTTATGAGGGGATTACGCTACGTTTTATTATGTCTTATCTGATTAATGACATAATTAGATGCCAACTATATATATTGAGAATAATGAAAAACACATAACAGAAACTGGCTGTCGAGTGTGTCATTATAAGCCTCCTGAATAATGCGATTGCTTTTTTCCCCGATCCACAGCCAAGGCTTCTCATCCTTTATTTATTTATTTATTTATTTATTTGCACAGGGTATCTGTATAAATGGAATACCATATTTTACAATAGTCATAATGGAGGTTTCAGAGATCTGCTTTATCATAATACATAGCTCCTTGAGTTGTGATGCAGGACTGTGGAGCCAGATGCCCTCATAAGCTGCTTCCCCATTATTTATTTATAGATGAATATGTTCCGACAGTGCTAATATTTCTCTGAGCTTGGGAGGAAGAGCTAATAGCTTTGTAATTCTTTGCTCTCTGCTCTCCTTTTTCTCTTTATTTATTTATTTATTTTTATCGAGATTTTTATAGTAGGTGTTCTAGCGTTCTGAATGTCAAAAACACACTGAGGAAATTGATCTATCCAATTTTTGAAGGGGACCGTGGCAAAATGAATGTATTGCGTCAAGGGTGATTCATATGCAGTATTACCGAATGGGTTTTGAAAGTGAATTCTCCAGTGGTAATGTGTGCACCAGAAGAATGCCCTTGAATTTAACATTATTTTGGAAGAGCCTTTCCTAGCAGGGGCTTTGCGGCTTTAAAGGCGTCACTCGTAAAAACCGGCTAACGTTCTGTTCCAGGTGGTCATTAGGAAAGATTCTCACCTCTACATGAGCCAGGGGGTGAGGGCGGAAAAGCCAAGATGCTAGCGGTGTCTAAAAATCACCGTTAAACGGAGACACTCAAAATGCAAATGCAGACACATTTCCTGTTAATGACCAAGTTGTCACAGCCAGCTCCCTCACGCACATTTGCATCATAAATATCACCTACAGCAGTCTTGGAAAGTAAATTGGTGCTTTAATAGATTTGTCAGCAAGTGGGATTTCTCATTACTTTTATTAAGATGCAGCTGCTGGCTCCTTTACTGCGGCACAAGAGGAAGAACAAGAGTGAATGACCTAGAGACACTCGCAGTATATCACACCATATTAACTCTGTCAGTGTTACCTTTAGACTGCTTAAAGGAGAGAGAGAGAGACTGAGACAGAGAGAGAGAGAGAGAGAGAGAGAGAGAGAAAGTTTTAATTAGCACATTTGCTTTCCATCACCACCGTATCCATTTCATGGACTAATGCATTGTGTACAGGTAAAGTGTAAACTGTGTATTTAATTAGACAGCTTTGTTTTTACGAGAATGAATTTACAGCGGTGGCTAATAACCAGTAGCACAATTTCTCCCTTTCAGTGTTCTTGCTGTCCATTTCTTTGCTGCAGAGGCACCTATCTCTGTATCCAGGTGTGGGTAACTGTATGGAAATAGCATGGTTTGGATGGTAGAAATACATTCAAACATAGCTCTAAGTCAGTCTGTACAGAGAACTAAATAAGTACTGTTGGTGTTTTAGGCCTTGCAATAATGTTGTAGTTGGAGTTACTTGTTGCCTTCAGATGATTCTTATCATTACTGTGCTGCATTTTTCCCATTATTCATGAAGATTCCAGGTGTGTATGTGTGCGAGTGTGTGTGTATGTATATATACACACACATAGACACATTTTGTAATTAACACTGGGCAGTGTCCAGACTCTCCGCTCCTCCTCAGTCTAACACCACTGTGAATGGTAATGAACAGGACCAAATGAATAATTGATCACTTTTTCAAAGGAGTAATGTGAGAACTATATTACATGGGCCAGTTTGACAGATATTTACCCCCGATCTCTTCAGCACTTGCAGAATCTTCTTGCAGTGGTAAGCGAAGAGGAAGACGAGATGCACAGGCGGAGACGCTTGTCTTCCGTAGTCTCCCGAGGTTGGCTCCTTCTGAGCCATTCTCCACCTGTTCTCTCCAGCTGTGAGTCTTTTCTTGATAAACACCTCCCTCTTTTCCCCCCCATCATGGTCCTCTGTAAGTGCAGCACATGTTTCCTCTGCGGTCTGTCAAAGTGCCAGAAACACTTTTTAAAGACATCACAGCCAAAATAACATTTGCTTAATGTCTTAAAACTATCTGCCTGTTTTGTGATGCCTGCCGTTTTCTGGAACCTTGGCTGTTTGGAACTGTGTGAGTTTTCAGTGTTGTAAATAGCTTGATTCTTGGTAATGATATGTGATTACTGCCAATCCCCAAAAAATGATCGTGTCACAGCGAAAGGGATCAAGCTGAAAACATGATCTGACGTCACAGTGTACATTTAGTTTGTAAAGCTAAGCTAGACTGTGTATTTATTTGTGAATATTTCAGAAATTGCCTTCATTTGTAGATGTGAACACACTAATGAATAAAACACCAGCCTGCTTTTCCGATATGTAAACTAAATAGTTTTAAGCTAGTTAACTGGTTCCACTTTTAATTGGTTAAAACACATGCATGCACACACACAGAAACATACATGCACACACACACACACACACACACACACACACACACACATATATGGAGAGAAAGTCAACTAAACGCAAAGTCTTGACATGTAATGCAGAAGCAATTTGAAGTAATTTAGTGGGGCTGGAATAGAGCAGGCTCCTCAGGCACCTCTTTTATTTTCATACTGGATCCACTGACAGTAATGAATCATAGTTAAGACCATACTGCAGTGTAAGCTCCTAGTTTATTAAACAGTCAGCAGCTCATTGCGTTTGATCCTCCAGAGTGTCATTGTAACAGATTACTGTCCCAATGTGCTGATGCTTTTCTCTCTCCCCCCCCCAATCTCTCTGTCTCCTCTGCTCATCCTCGCCAACCCAAACATCATACAAAATACCACAGATGATTATTAGAAAAAAGAGAGAAGAAAACAAACCAATAAAGGAATATAAAATAGAGAGCCTACCTTCCCCCGAGCAGATCCTGTGCTTCTGAGAACATGGTGACCTTGGTGTACGAGGCTGCGTGGCTGAAGGGGGAAATTTAATCATCATGTCCTCTCCGGCTTTCTCGGACAAGTTCACTTTGACTTTCTTGGATAAAGTAAAAAAGATACCTGTGCATACACACACACACACACACACACACACACACACACGCACGCACACACAGATATACATAGGCATCTAGTCATATCTAGATGTGTGGCCATCTTTTTTTTTACCTTCTCCAAGAAAGTCAAAGTGAACTGGTGTCAACACGAGAACGTGAATTAGACACAAGCAATTCACACACACACACATATATATGTATATATATATATACACATTCCAGTTATTTATTGTTTTATCATTTCATCTACATTTCTTCATTTGCATTTGTTAGTGGAAAGCTGATTTACTTTGAACAAATGTCATTTGGCCTCTCAAACAAATGCGTTGTGTTTTTTCATTTCTTTATTCTTTCTTTCTTTCTTTTTTTTTTTTTGTACAGAAGATGAATGCCCCCCCCCCAGTAAACACGGGAACAGGCTAATGATGATTTCCGTCGTGTCTCCCACCACCGAGCAGGATGTATCAGCGAGCACAACTAACAAGTCGCGTTTCTAAAATGGAGGCATTAGCATTATACAACATGTCAGCTGCTGTTTCCTCTTCCGTTCACTCTCAGTCTTCTCAGCCCAAGCATGCCCTGTGGTGATGTTGGTGAAGTGAGAAATAATTAGGCCTAACAGCACAGCTGTAAGCCCCTGGCTCCTCCTCTTCCCTGCGTTCAGGTGTCTGATGTCTGCGATGTGATAGCAGGGGCCGGAGACGGGCGCTCGGTCTCCCCCGCGCTTAAAACCCATCCGGGCCGACCGGCTGTTGACGACACATCTGCTGGACCCGGAGTGTTACATTCTCGCCTGTCGGTCTCATGCCCTCCATTTCAATCATACACTCCCAGTTTCAACCTTACGCTCTCGTATATATGTTATTTTATTTTATAGACCGGATCGGCTCACTCTCCTTTTGAGTTATTCTAAAAATAACTTTGTTCCATACTGTTTCCCTCCAGTATTCTTTAGAGACTCTTGTCAGTGATCTGTAAGCTTAGCTTTGATGCTCCATAAAAAAAAAAAAATAAAAAAAAAAAAGAGGATTGTAGCTGTTTTTTTCATCTTATGTCTTATATGTGTTTGTGGTATCATCAGGGGAAGACCAATCAAGAATTGCCAAGTCTACCAGAGGCAGCTCACGTCTGGCCTCCTGATGTCTTAATGTCTTGAAGTGCTGAGTGTTTGCCTTGTGGGTAATTAATTATGATTCACTGCAAGACTTTCAGCTGTAGTGTTTTTTTTTTTTTTGCTATATGGATATCTTTAGGATAAAGCAAGGAAGAAGACGTGATCATCAAATCAAACACCTTCTACTGACCTTTACCTGGAAGTTGATCTAGGCTTGCCGGTTGTCACTGGATAGCTGCTAGCATCTGCATGCTCATTCCACGTTCTCACACTTTATACTCTGACACAGAACAATAGCAACTCCTGACTTGGCTGATTTGACTCAAAAGTGCAAACTTAACACGCAGTGCCTTGAACTCCTATTGTCATACCACATTTGGTGTCAGACAAGTAGAAGTTAAGTAAGACCTTAAAAGCGTCATATTCTTCATTCAGTTTTATCGCCTACAAGAGCGAAGATCCATTGGCAGGAAGTGGCTTTGATAGCAGTTGTCAGTGATGAGAAGTGAGGTAAGATGAGAAGGTAGTTGGAAGCTTATTGAAAGCACTGCCGGGTAAACAGAACAGGGTCTCGGCAATTAGTCAGTGTCCACGCTACAGAAATATTAGCTAGTTCACACGGAGAATGACTACTGTGAGCCTGTTTCCTTTCATCAACGCTTAATGGTCACGGGAGGTGGAGGCAAACATTTGTCAATGTCAAGGCAGAAGTACCATTCAGGGGACATTTTCATTTGGCTGTTAGTCAAAGCATATGAAATATACATGCCTGTTGCTTGGGAATTTATTTAATTTTCCTGCTCTCTCTCTCTCTCTGTATTTCTCACAACGTCACACTGGCGCGTGCACACACACACACACACGCACACACACACATGGTGCATTTCTGCTTCAGCATTCATCAGATGCAATCACATGTATATGCAGAGACACTTTCCTTTTCGTGTCTCACTGTCTTGTCATATTTAATGAAAGAGAACAAAGTGTAAGAGAATATTGTGCTATGCTGCTTTCCTGTGCTGTCGCCTAATGAAGTCGCATCATTAGTAAGTGGGATTACTCTCAAACTCATTCCTATTGGACATTTATTCAAGTCACGTCCAAATGGGGGAAAAAAAAAAGGTTGGTGTATTATGCCTAATGCTGAACGCATCACGGCGTAATGTCAGAAATGTTTCGTCCATCTGAATTTGTGTTGAGTGAATGGCCAAAAAGAATTATTTCAAAATGCGATCCCCTCGTTAATGGTGCAAATCAAATGAGAGGGCTCAGTGTCAGTGAGGATTTGACAGATGTTGTGCGTTTACAGACAGGGGAAAAACAGAGCTTAATAAGAAAGAGAGGGAAGTAGATTGTTCAGACGCTCTAATACAAGTTTTGATCTTTAACCATCACTGACACATCAGCACGGCGTCTGTGATGGATAGCCTGAAATGTCTGAAAATATGAGAACCACTTCTTGGTCTTCTGCCACACATCCGTCCATCTAGCCCTTGTTACTTCCACTGATTCATGAAAGAGGACAGATGACTGTCATGTCTCCTGTGTAAAGGACTATATGTATTATGCAAAGAAGACAGATTTTTATATACGTATGTATAAGAAAAAGAGGACACGTGATTTCTCCCGACAATCTTTCAGATATAAAACATATATTGATTGAATGGGATAATGCTTTCGCGTGTCAAAATGATACTGGAAAGAACATAATATGAGCGATTCTTTACGCAGGATAAAAGCATGTTGTTATTTTTTTTTTTCTGTTGACAGTAAAACTAAAAGGGTGAGAAGTACGTGAAACAGTGCTCGGAGGGAAAAGAGCAAATCGACTGGAGCTGGTGTTCAAGTTTAATTGCAGCCATTTATTGATTTAAATAAGCCCTGCAGAATCCATATGAAAATGATTAAAAGCCAGCTCCCGTAACGTTAGGACACAAACAGAATATTAATTGATGCGAAATGGTAAACAGTATAGGTTATGGGCTTTTTTTTTTTGTTTTTTTAAGTCATTTTGTATGCAAAGACAAAAGCAGGCATTTATATTCTTTATTCCCGGAGACAGTTCTATACAATCGTGCTTGTACTGGACAGAGAGACGTGTTCAGTAGCTGTCTGCCTCCGTTGATATTTGTCAAAAACTCACTGGAGTGTTTCAGTGTACCTGAAAATGATATTCAGTCAACAAGAGTGCAGTGTTCAGTTGTGGAACTTTAGGGCTCTACCAATTTCACCTCTCGGGAGTTTGTAATATATCAGAGAGTCTGCCTTAGGTTTATGGTAAATTTTTATGTTCTTTTGCTATCAGAGAAGATACTAATACAAACTCGGTAGAGTAAACGCTTCTTTCGGAGATGTCAGACGCTTTTATTTACTGAGTGTTGCTCATCGATTCTGATGCTAAAATTGTGTTAGTGTGGGATAGGCAGAAAGAAGTTGTCACAGTCTTTTCTGGTGAATTGGCTAGCTTCTCTTGGTGTTATCTGCCAGCAAACTTAGGTGTTTCTTTTCTCCAGTCTTGTTTTTTTTCTTTTTTTTTTTTTCGCCTCGTTGCTTGACTGCTTCAGTCTCTCCTCACCTTTTGAAGTGGCTTTTAGACTTTCCAGACTGGGGAAAAATCTATCAAAAACATGAGCAGAGATTGCTTTAGTGTCTGCTCTACAAAGGCTTGACTCTCATAGTCGAATCTGTACGTGTTGAATTTTGCAAAACACCCCTCTGTGGGTTTGGTGACGGATTTAACAACATTTTTTTTCCCTTGACGTCTCATCAAATAATGAACACTGTATGTTTTCTCCCACCGTCAGCTCCACGTGCCTTGGAAAAATATTTGCCCTCAAATACGACAGAGTCCAGAGCATTGATCTGACTCTTCTGGTCTGAACACCTCACAAGAGGCTTTGGAGCTATGGTATAATTAGGGTGGAACCCCCCCCCCCCCCCCCCCCCCCCCCCAACATCCTACATCTCTAATTTGACTGGATACTGTCGGAAGGAAACCTGATATTCATTTCTTTTTGGGGTTTTTTTCACCCCCACATTTTTGTACTGTATTTGCAGAGCATCTCATTGGGGAAATTTATGTTCTTTCTCTTTGAACGGCATAACCCCTCTCAATAAACAACCCAGAAGCATCAGAGGAGCAATATTTACAAGGAAATATCTCATTGTGTCTTGCTGTCTTATGAAATATTGTCATAGTCCCCTTAGTACACTACGTAGTTTTCTAAATGCTGCACTGAGTTTCAGTCGGGAACTGGTGCAGTAAGTGTCTGGGTTGCATCTGCTCATATTTGAGATTTGTCAAGAGGAGAGTTCTTTCGGCCAGGGGAATGCTTTATTGTTGTGCTTGTTTGGTTTCTTTGTCTCTTTCTTATTTTTTATTTATTTTGGGGTTTTTTTGTTATTTTTGTTCGTCTATTCATTTATTTATTTATTTCTGGTCGAAGTGGGTCGCAAACCCTCTTTCTGTCTTGACAACAGAAGTAACACAGGCAATGCAGAGCCAGTTTCATAACCCGTTATGCCTCTTCTGACTCCTCTGTTTTAAACTTCACTGAAAGAAATGATACAACGCATGTGACACCAGTGGTGGTGAGCGGGTGACTTTAGGTTCATTACATGTTCAGACATTACAAGAGGATGTCGAATGTGAAAGCCATGGATCAGATGACTCTCCAGAGAGCAGAACCTTCCATCAAATTCTCTCTATGTAGAATCTCCAAGAAAACTAGTCCTTTTTGTACGGAAAAATTTTGTATGGAAAAATTTGTGTTTTCATCTGTGGGCGATCTGTTTACAACTTCTTATATCCATTTCCTCTTTAGTGTATGCTTGGCCAGTGGCTTGGGGGGTAGGAATCGTGTGTGTATGTGTGTGTGTGTGTGTGTGTGTGTGTGTGAGTGTGTGTGTGTGTGAGTGTGTGTGTGAATGTGTATGTGTTTTGGGACTTGTGGGGTTGTGCAGATAAGCTTTTGAAGTGCATCATGGGTGTTAGATTAAACTTTCACTATGCTTTGCCTTTGTTATTTATTGAAATGATGAGGATCTTAGCATTCTATAATGAATGAGGAGAGAGGCTAGGACAGGCGAGGCTGTGATTGCAATGAGAGGGTGCCTGTGGCCTTTTATATCTGCCTGTGAGCAATGCTTGTGCCGTGTCATCAAAATTTCATAATCAGACAAATATTTTATTCAATGTTCCAGTTTCAAAGACTATGAATAAATGCCCAACTGTCGTTAGGTGAGAGTAATCACAGAGAGAAAATGCCTTAATGCAGGTGCCCTACGAGAGGAGAACGCTTTCTCTTATCTCACTCGTCTGCTGCACTGTGACACACATCTGCCCTGAGAACTTGAGTTTACTGCAACACCAAGAAAGGTTCCAATAAACAAAGGCAGTAAAACAGGATGGAACCGCAACCGAACACGATCCCGTGCGTGATGCACGAAGGCCACAAAACTATGGAGTTAGGATATAATAGCGTAACACACATTTAGTCCTCTTTTAGGGTTTATACCGAATGGGATTTTCTGCCTCGCTAGACCTTATGAATGAAATGAACCCTGCCTACCAGTTCTTTTGCCTCAGTGAACAGGAACCTTCGTGGAGGCTGAAGAAAATGTGGACGCCAGCCTATCTTTTTGGCTGCTGTCGGCCTTATGCAAACAACATTTCCATCCCATTTGTTGCGATGAGGAGTCCTTGGATGCCAGGCTCGTAAAAAAAAGTGATAGAACATGGCCGTTTCCACCGAGGGCTATCAATCTCCCAATATAGAGTCACCCAGACACATTCAAAATCAATGGCTTGTGTAAAGCCGTTTCCACACCTCCCCATTTAACGTAGTGATTAAACATGTTTTTAGTGATGTTCCTGACAAGAGCCTCTATATTTCACACTTTCCTTATGTCCGAATAGACAGTGACTCGGAAGTCTACGGTGAGTAATTGTGCGGAAGGCTGTACATTACGATAGTTTCTCTATTAAAACATTTACGTTCTTTCTTTTTTTTTTGTAGTTTTTTTTTTTAAGTAAACTGACAAATTGAAGCGCACATCTCTCTATCACTTCATTTTCAATTCATCTTGCAGCCCTGGCATGAATAAATAAACTAACAGACTGATACATCACACGGAAAAATAGATGGACTGCAAGGGATGGAAGAGCGATGTCTCAAGTGAATGCGGTGTCCTTATTTCCTATAGCCTTTATTTCCTATATCATTTTAGCTTTACTTCCCGTCTGTATCTTTCTTAACAGTTGACAGACCGCACACCAAGCGACAGTAAGTGGGCACAAGGCAATTCAGAAGAAAAGAGACTCAGCTTTGAGTAATTTGAAGAGGCCATTTATCTCTTCAGATAGTATTTGATTGTTTGACAGTACCATTGCCAAGCAAAGTCAAGGACACAGGACATTTAAAATAACATTTAATACACAAGATTCTCTTTAGCCCTCTGTTTTACAGTTGGAATGAATATAAGTTAACAAGCTTACACTAGACAGTGGAATTCCTCTCAAACTTGTAGCTTGAGCAAACAACTCAGAAAGAATATGAGATCATAGACAGACCATGCCAAAGCCTGTTTCTTCAGAATTCAAATGACTACTGAACATAACAAAACTTATATAGCGCTGCTGAATAAGAATTTCATGTAATATAAACTGCATGTTTTATTTGAACAAAAACTTCATATTTTAGCTGACCAAATCACATTAGTCTGAAAGTTGCAACTAAAGGCATAAAATGAAATAGGTAGCTACTTTCAATGAAAAATAGAATAAATATTTATGAAAGTCATAAAAGGAGACTTTACATGTTGGGATTTCCTCCCTATCTCTATTGTGCAATGCACAATGCAATGCACAAGTACCCTCCAGAGGATGTGTGATATGAAATTACAAACCTACCAATATTAACAGACCATCTTACATACAGCTTCTCTTAGTTTGTCTGTGTGTGTGTGTGTGTGTTGGGAGAAAGGCCAGTATTGAAAAGAGAGGTGTGTGTGTGTGTGTGTGTGTGTAATCTGTCCCCTTTGGCTATGAGAATCAGATCAGGGAGGTGTATTCTTTAATAGTGCTTAACCCTGAATTCCATCGCTCACGCTCTAATGATCCTTCTACCCGCTAAATAAGGTCTTTTTGACATGCAGAAGCATAGGAGCGATTTCTGCATTGCTGAAATTGACCCACGTGTCTGGGTTTAATTTCCTTGCCTTGTTTCCGTCCCGGCCTTTGATTTGGATCGTTGAGGCATCATTGTTCATAGAGGCACACAGTGCCCGAAGCAAAATATCCGTAATTGGATCTGACCTTTTACTTGAATACCAAAGCAAGAAATGAAATTCAAGCTGAGTTTTAATAATGGTGTTGGTGAGATTTGCTAAGATTTTTTTTTTTTTTAGCGTGACACATTTCTGAATATGCCCAGAGCTGTAGGTGAGAAAATGCGAGGCATACGTTAAGTACTCTAGCCTACATACTGTGTCTCATGTGTATAAATGAGAGTTGATTCTGTCTCTTTTTATTATTATTTTATGATGTGTATCTTGACAGTTTCCTCTTCACGTACTGTAGTTCATGTTTTGGACCCCTTGAGCTTCTTTGTAGATAAACTTCACAGAGTTCTCTGATCCAAGAAAAAAAAAAAAAAAGGCATAACTATATTTACACTGTACACGTATGGCAAAAATGTTCCCACCCTTTAGGTGGGGGACTTAAGTTTGTACCCATCTACTCACCTTGTAGAAGCGTTCTTCCTTATTTTCACAATATTCTACATTATAGAATAAAAGTGAAGACACAACTGTGAAATAACAGATATGGAATTACACAGTGACCAAAAAGTGTTAAACAAATCAAAATGATCTTACATTTTCGATTCTTCAAAGTAGCCAAAGAAGTCAATTTTTTTAAATGTTTTTAATTTAAAATTTTGGTTATCAAAATAAATTCATACATAGACATTAACATCACTACTTATATGTGTCTTAGAAACTAATTTTAAGCATAAACCTTTGGATGTCTTTAAGATTATGCAAAGCACGTTCAATCAGGTGCGTCCAAACTTTTGACAGCTACTATATATATCTCTAAATTTTACATGATAGCTGGATAAGAACATATTAAAGATTAATTGGATCTGATGCATTTTTGCACAGAACATCCTGAGAGTTAACTTTTCAACAATGAATAAATATCCATTGGTAAAGGAAAATGAATTTCCTCCAATTAAATTTGACGGGACATATGAAGGTACTTTCATGTATGACAGGTTTATGTAGAGTGTAGTTTAACAGAAAACAGCGTGAGATTGCAACATTTTATTTGCTCTTGTTCACTGTTTCTTGTTTCCCCCTTATCTAAAGCTGACCCTATTTCACATTGCTAACAGTCTTACAGAAAGGTAACCCGGTGGTCATGTGGTGAAAAGTTTATAGCAGGGTCTGAACAATTACTTTGATGGATTACGTAATAGGACCGAATGACGGGGGAAGGTAACATCCTATTTATATTCCCCATGAGTTTTAATAGAGCCGGTAATGGTTATGAATGCTTCGGTGTCAATAGGCTTCTAGCTCTATTGAGTTCAGTCAGTCACTCATGACATACGTTTCAGAGGAAAGACGGCATTTCCCACTAGCCTGAGACCATAAGCACTGTGAAATTGCTCTGATAAGTTTTTAGTAGGAAAAACCTTTGCAGGGACATATTTTAACCAAAGTGTTCCCCTTTGACATTGTGAAAGAGGAAACCGTGCATTAAAAAATGGCTTTCATGCTCAGATTTCAAATAATCCTTTATTTAAAGAGCTGATCCCCCCCCCCCCCCCCCCCAGCAGGTTAGTGTGTTTTGTATCCTGTTTTTTTAATATACTCTGTCAGATTAGGCAAAGCCTCGTTATGGTGTTTTGTACTTCAGGTTTTTTGTTTGTATGTTTTTTAACAAGAGACATGATGGCTTCAAAACTGCAGGCATCTCCATATCGGATTAGACTAAAACGAACTCGCTATTATACTGTCAAAGAAACCGTCTCCTTGCGTGTGGACTGTACTGGCATTTTTCTATTGACGCTGCAGGTTGGTGCAGGGGCCTGAGAAATGGAACTGTCCTTGGTGCTTATTTCCCACCAACACAGGACTCTTCTCCTGGCAATAGATTTAGTCCTTTTTGTCACATTATGTCAGTGAGAGTGCAAGGACGGATGAAATGTAGGCCTTTTTTTTTTTCCTTCCTCCAAACTGGATTGATGGTGAGGGCAACAATGGAAGGCTTTGCTCTGCTCTACACATCACATCTCTCGAGATTTTTGTCAGGGCTTGAGTCCTTCCCTAATGATCATTAAGTCACTGTCACATTAGATTTAATTGCAAGGAGAAATGTGATACTCCGAGCAGCGGCATAATTACGACTTTAATTATTAAGCTCCGAGATAAGAGAATTCCATATTATTAAGGATCTCCATATAGCGTTTCACTGCAATTTTTGTCACAGGAATAGATTACAGATTACAAAAACACATACTTTATTTCACTGGTTTTGTAACGCACATAAAATGGTTGGGGTGGATTACTTTTGAGAATA
>NC_044507.1:18354543-18382043 GCF_902362185.1 Chanos chanos
GTCCCTAAACAGTATGTTTGCAATTATTGAAATTTTCCCTTTTGAAAGCATTTGTGCCCCCCCCAACCAATTCCTGTCAGTGTAGAATGGCATTTCTGTATGGCTGTTTCTAAATTTTTCCCTTTGATAACTTTTTTTTTCAAATAACATCTTCAACTGAGTCTCTGAAGTAAGTTGATTCACCATTTCCTTCACAATGTGAACACGCAGGTGACGCAAAATAAATCAGCTACAGGAACCCGTGATTTAGATTTATAAATACCCGAATGCTCCTGACCTTGTGTTTTGGGACCACGGTGCTGTTTACCGAGACCTGCCAGTCCCCTTGTCTCTGGCTTTATCGACCTCTCTCTAGGCACCGTGAGCGAACTGCCCGAAACACATCCAGGACTCCTGTCTCTCGGCAGGGGTTGTTTTTCAAAGGCTCCACAGGACTGATATGGACTTCCTGTCTCAGGGTACTTCCATCTCCAGTGTCACTCTTGGCCCTAGAACAGCTGTTACTCTGAATAATTAGTAATTCTCTTTGTTTGTGCTACTTCATGTTTTATTGTCTCACAAGCTTGTTATATGGATGTTTGATTCCAGCAGAATTAGAAAATAAGTATAAACATTCACACAAAAAGTGTAAACATTCACACAAATAATCAAGTGGATTCCACTAGCATTTTTTTTTCAATCACCTTCACATAAAGACTGTCAGGTTTAACGTGGATCATAGCATTCCAATCCTAACAGTTTTTCAGTCACCGGAATGTACCAGGTGATATTGGAAGAATGTCAAATCATTTTCGAACACTGCTATTGAAAACTGTATTTTAGACCGAGAACATGTAAATTCCGCTGTGGTACAAAAGGACTTTTTTTTTTTTTTTTTCAACATTTTCAATCCTTAGCTGTTCCCTTATTTGACTTTGGGGAATTAAATGTTAGAAAATGAAATCTCTTGTGGGACACAGTATGACACAGGTGGTGCGAGATATAAAATAGCGGGCTAAAGTCTACCGTAATTCCATTGCCTGCAGAGCTCAATCTATCTTGATGTCTTTTCTATTCTGTCTGATTGCAACAAATCGTTCCTTGCTTTCTAAAGCACAATCATTAGCCCTTGCTATTACTGACAGTTATATCTCAGAGTTATGGATGCTTTTGCACTAAAGCATACGCATTAACAGCCAACTAGACATTATGGCAGCTGAACACGTCTTTGTCTACCCATTTATATTGCTGATACCCCCCCCCCCCTCCCCCCTCCCCCCCACCAGACACACACACAAACTCACACGCACAAACACACTTCCCACCATGACAGTTTTACGACTTCGCATTAGAGGCATACATTTATAAATCTTGGCATCAGAATTATAATTGCATATGAGCTGGTCCCAAAACCTGCAAGCAGCACTCCTCTAAGGAAATCTAGCCATCAGTAGCTTTCGTCTTCAAAAGCTTTGGCCTTGAAATCTATGCGAAAGCTAGCTAAGGTTATATCTCTTATCCAGCAAATTTATATGGCATTTCTGTAAAGAGTGCATATAGCATGTATGAATATAGTTTGGAAATGCCGTTAAGTCAATCTGAAATAATATGTGTTTGATTTCAAGCACATTTGGCAAAACTTACCATGTTCTCAGTGGAGAGAGGGGGTGGACACAAAATGGTTACAGGACTTGGAGAGTGTGAATTTGTGAAAAGACATACTCTTACCAGAGGAAGGACCGTGGTGAAGACACAGCTGCTATAGCACATTAGCAAGTGAGAATATCTCTTTCACCAGACACCTACTCAAATGATGGGTGTAGGATTTAACAAATGTCCTGGCTTTGTGTCTCTAGTTCTGTAATGAAATGTTGGATCATTCCAAGCAGAACTGTCTAGGATTCCACCCACTGTAAGATAATCGTGAAAATGCATTCAGCGCTTTACAAATTAAGCTCTGAATATCATTTCCAGTCGCCCGATTCTTCAGCTCTGTAATATATTACATAAAAAAGTGACCAAAATCTTTAACTGAGATGATAAGTACAAAACATGTCAGCAAATCAAGAAAATTTTGGAAACTATGGTTAAGAAAGCTGTGGAGATAACATGTTCCTGAGGCAAATTAAACTGTCCTTTTCATCAATCCATCTCCAGAGGATGTACAATTTCATTTTTTTTTCTTTCCCTTTCCCGTCACAGGTATTTAACAGCTTACTGCGAAAGGATCCTGCGGACCTAATGCCGCATTGACTACAAGAGAATGCAAACAGGAGAGAGAGAGAAAAAAAAAGAACACATCCTTGAATCTGGGACAGGAAAACCATGACCTCTCGTGGTCTCTTCGCTGAGATGAGTATCTAGGGAGATGGTATTCTCGACCGCAGAGGCTTAATTACTGTGTGCCTGGAGAAGTCTGTTGTGGCTGACCTTTCCAGAAGGTAAGGTAACCAGTGCATGTTCAACAGGCTACAAGAAAATCAGTTGCACCAAGGAGAACTGTGACACACCAGTCCAGGTGGACAAAGCATTGGCGTCATTGAGGCTCAAAGTGTAAAGAGAAGACTATTGCTGGAGGAAAGTTCTACAAATCTGCTAGAGCTGCCAGTCATCTTGGAAAGCATGACACTCAGTGCTGGTTTTTACCAAGAACAGCAGTCATGTATCTGGTTGTTTGGGCAGAAAAATAAAATGCACAAAGAAACCATTTCGTATTTACAGGTGATCTACGAAGAGTGACATAATTATCAATTACACATTCAGACAATCTTATGACAATGAAGGATACTCTGTTTAAATGGTATGTTTTAGTGTGATAGGTGAACTTTGATCATGGTGAGAGTTGAAGTGAAGGGAATCCACATCAAAAGAAACTAAAATTTAATCCAAAAGAACTCAAGGTTCTGGCAGGTTATGGTTTCGGAGAGAAACCAGATTCCAAAACATGAGTGTTGTAAGAAAAAGTGTCATTTGTGTATGATTTCTTTGAGTACGTGGGTCTCTTATTTCATCTGAGAGACTGCACACTGCAAGAATGCGGAGGCATTTTTCTATTAAAATTATGGTTTAATCATTTTTGCCCCTGGCATTTTAATGAAGACACAAGTATTGAAAACTCAGTCAACTTGGTGCCAAAGTTACATTACGATGATTTTACCTTCATACCTCGACGACATGTTAAATGATCTAACACGGCCACATTTCTAGTAATTACAGACAAACAAATTCACAGTGCGTAAGTCCATCTAATTGCTTAGCACCTCTCTTATTTTGCAGGTTCCACTCACAATAATTGGGGCCTCCACGAGAATGCACCAAACTGCATATTAATTTGAGCACTCATGTAAAAAATCCACAAATTATGCAGATTGGGAGTAATCTGTGCAGGAGCTTCATAAATTGACTGTTGTGATTCTTTGCTTGTTTCCCCAGTTTTACCATGTACTAAAACACCAACAAACCTTTACAAACCTGGCCCCTCAGTGTGTGAGTCCACCAATATTAGTGGTATAGTACAAAAGCTGATCTATGTTTTGGTGTTAATGGACTGCTTTAATGAACACATTTACAGTGTCAAGTTGTATGTCGAGGGTTTTTGAAAAAATAAAGACCTAAAACTCGGCCGCTGGATTCTTTCGACAACTCAGTGGAACGTCTGACGAAATATGAAATGGTTCTGCACACAAATATCATACAGAAAACCCCTGAACACAGGACATATGTGTATTTGAGTTTGTTCACCCTCATACGTATTTGAATAATTATTCCTCTCACAGCTCATCCCATATGTCAAGACCTTGACTTCATCAAATTGGGTATCTCAGCGCGCTGCTGTTTTAATATCTTGGTCTTCATTAGTGTGGTATGGGAATTGTCAGGTAGAGTACTTCAAGCATAAAGGAGCACAGTAACGGCTTCCATTCCTCTCAATTACACAGTCTTATCAACCGCCTCTACTGCTGCTCTATTTTACATTTCATTGTATTTATTTCTTCACAGTTCAAAATGTCCCTTTTTAGGTAATGGGCATAACTGTTTATGCTGGAGGGCGCGGTGGGAATTTAAGGCATTCAAGCCTTGTTGAAGCAAATAGACATTCACTTGCACTCTTCCTGCATGTAATGAGAGAGCCTTTGAGGGAGGGACATATCTGTCATCGTATAAATCATCCATAGGCAACTGTTTTTATCTCAGTGTACAGAGCAGCAAGGCATCCTCATTATCCTCAGTGGGCTGGGAAGAACAGCAAGGTGATGAAAAACAGAGAAAGACCAAAAAAAAAAAAAAAGAGAGAGAAATTACATTATAGATACTGCAAATGTATAATAGAAATAAGCTAACCACGATGAAGGAATGTAACTCTTCAAATAATGTAGATATGCTATATTAATAATAATTTAAGGGATTTGTATTAAACAATTTCATTTCAATTAATGTAAACAAATTACATGTTTAAAAAGAGCATAACATTTGCCAAGTAAATGCTTTGATCATCTGGGTTTTATCACAAAGATTTCATAAGGGAAATATTTCAAATCACGACAGTGCTAACAGACATCCAGCTGCCAGGGGGCTCATATTTGTTTTCCATAAAGATTCTGATTAAATCTTTTTTCATTTCTTTGTATTCTGTGTGACGCCTGCTTCAGATGCATTCACTTTGAAAATTTAATGGTCACTTACCAATAGATTGCCTTTGTTTTTTTGTTTTTTTTTTTTATAATAATAATAATAATGCTCTAGTAAAAATGGGAAGAAAATGGTGACTGAATTTTCCTATCATCTGTATGCACAGAATGATGAGTGGCAGGCAATTTGAACAGGACGTGCTGAGAGGAGCAGAAGAAAGTTTTTTTTTTTTTGGGGGAGGCTGAAAAAATTCTACATTGATGAGACAGGAGGACTTAAATGAATGTTGTTGCCTTAAGGTAGAAACATGGATTGTTTTTAACTAGAATGGACTGACACTGAATGAAGACAGACGCGTCTGGCATGGTGTTCATTAAGGAGGACACTGCAGTGACATCTGTGAACCTCCGATGGCCTCGCCTTGCCATCCACAAGCCCTTAACGGTAAAACCGCTGTGGGACATAACATTGGCTCTGACTTGTCAAATGTGGCAGTTGTCAAATGATGAAAACACTAATTGAAAGCTCCGGTTGGACTGCAGAATAACAAAAAAAAAAAAAAAAAAGAGAACGAAAACCTTGAGCAAATCTCAGGTGTAATTGTTCTCCTTGAGTGCGATTGTGTCTTATGGAGCTCTGTACAGATAGGAAATATTTTAGAAACTGGCCTAAAAATAGTTCTCTTACTATGCTTTAGATTGCATAAGATCATTTTTAAAGCCCACCAGTGTGCAATTTTAAGGGCACCTGATAGATGATGAAAACTTGTGTAAATAAACTTGGATTAGATGGGGGCTTCACAACGTGATTTAGACTGATTAAAAAAATAGTCCAATAGAAAAGGGCTAAAACAAAAAAGTTGATGATTTAAAATTCTATAGTCCATGATGACTTTTTTTTTTTTTTTTGGAAAAGAAAATTCATGTTATATTCCAGTGTCGACTATTGCTAAGGAGCTATACATTAAAATACATATTCCCACTTGGTTTGTGTCTGAGCTCAAATACTTGAATTTTTGTCAGAGGTAAGAACAGCCATTTGCAATAAACACCAAAGACCAAACTGCTGAGAAGGGCTGAGAAACTGCTGACTGCCTGTGCAATTTAATCCAATTCAAAAACAATATCATGAAACTCATGAGAGACATTTCTTATGGTTAGTCATTAAATATGATGATACAGCATAGTCACTAAATATAGCAATTGATTCATACAATTGATTCAAAACCATGCAGTTTAGCAAATACGACCTTCTTCTCCTTCTTCTTCTTCTTCTTCTTCTTCTTCTTCTTCTTCTTCTTCTTCTTCTTCCAGTTTGTTCCCGTTCAACTTTTAACGATGTGTTACTTCTGTACTTTTCATCCCCATGCAGGAGAAGTAGGAGTGTCTAAGTCGGCTGGGAGAAACTCCAGTGGGTCATTACTGTAGCTGGGGCATGACAGAGGTGGGGTTCCTGCCAAATCGGTTCAGGCCTGTGATAAATGAGGAACATGGATAAGGGTTGTATTCACTGTCAGACAGAGCGGAAAAGGGAAAATGGGTCTAAGAATATTGTGATATTGTAAAACGCGGACAGCAGGAAAGGGACACACACGCTGGACAGAGATTAACAGTGGTTGTTCCATCTTTGGCTGAATAATTTTACCGGCAATGCTTAATGGAATTATTTCCTATACAGCTAGATTACGTTGCACAACAAGTATATGATTATAGTATTAGTACCGTGTAATTATTTTAACAGCCACAATCCCCAGTATTGCACATTTGAGGATTTCTGGTTAATTTTCTCCACATTGGGGAGACTCTGCAAACATCTTTACCATTTCTGGTGTGAAAATCACTATAAAAGATTAAATCAACTCAAGTGGTATATAGATTAATTGTTATATCAGTTTTCTCAAATGATACCAGGAGATCAATGTTATTAAAAGATCCCAATCTAAACCATCACTGAAAACTGTTACAATAATGGTTGAATTTCTATTTTCTACTTTGTTATAATTTCTATTTGTTAGATGTTATGACCTCATTAGTTAAAGGCTTAATCTAAGGGGTGGAAATATGTAAGGCATTCTGGATTAAATTATGAACATTTTTTAATCATTGAATTTAATTCTAGAATTTCATTATTGATGTGGTTTAGTCTTCGTCATTGTCAAGACAGGGATACTACGAGTATTTTGACTGTATGTTCTGATGCTTCACAGCTCTAAAAGTCGGTTGTTGGAGATACCACACATAGATTTACCTTTTTCCTCTTCTGCATACCAGCATATGGCAATATTCTCTGACGTGATCTCTGTCTGGAAGGACGGCTGCAAACTGGCAAAAACATGACAACGCATATCCAGCTTTGTTTGACGTTGCTTATTACGAGGAGGTATATGATGCGTCAGATATTCACAAAGTTCATGACATTTACATCACAGCCTTCCCGTTTCTTTGTATTGACTTTGAAGGTTAACTGGGGCTCTAAAAGTAATTGCACTGTTGCTTCTCCCCCAATCATATCAAATCAATGCCAGGGCCTCTGCCTAGTTCTCATGAATTCTGAGAAGTTGGAAGAGCCTCTCCTTCCAATGTCACTGCCACTGTTCTGTCAGTTCAGACTTCATTAATCAAGTTCCACGGTCACATTTCAAAGCTGGGTAAGGAATCTTCAGGTGAATGCTGAAGAATTCACCAGGCTTCTTTGAATTTTCAAAAGAAATTTAGTCTTGATAGCCTTGATGAACATAATTTTGATACTAACCATTTCTTACATGTTTCCTTTGTGTGCATCAATGAATATTCTGTAAATATTATGTAAAGAGAAGTACCTTTCTCTTTACATAAATATTATGCAAAGAGAAGGGTATGTGTGTGTGTTTGTGTGTGTGTGTGTGTGTGGGGGGGGGCTGGGGGGGGGTGTGGTGGGGGTCTGGTGATTGTGGTGGTGGTGGTGGGGGGGGTTTGCTTTTTGCATTTCCACGGATAAGAACCAATAAGAGAGTATTCTTTTCCACATGATACAATAAAGCCAAGTACTCAGTGATTACGTGCCAGGTCAGATGTTGTTGTTCAGTTGAGAGATGGATTTGGCAAAATTACAATGGAACATGAACAAAATAATATTAGAACTACTGCCCAAACAAAATATTCTACACTCAAATATATGTACTGTTGTCATGCTCTAATTAAGTCGTCAAATATCTAAAACAAAACAACAAGAAGTTACGAGAGTGACTTGTGCATTTTTTGATGGAGTCTTTAATTTGGGTTTTTTTTTTTTTTTTCTGTTTTACATTTTATGATACAAATGCAATGACACACCTCAGCAGTTGCTATATGCTTAACGGTTTTCAATTTCGCATATCAAGAGGACTGTCGTAGTATTGTGTATTAAACAGTAACAGGGGAAAAAGTGAACAGACACAATGCAGTGGCGTGACAAACACTTTGTGGGACTGGATTACAAATTGCCCGTTGTTTTTCTTGGCGTAATGGTCTGGAATAAATCAGAGCTGTATTAAAGAATATCAAGTGAAAGACAGGATCTTTCAAGCTGAAGTATACACAACTTTGGATTATGCCTGTGTTTTCTTATCATCTCTCAATCTTATATGCTTTGCTTAAGAGCATTTGGTCTTAGTTGGTTTGCAGTGTCCTCTGAGGTTTTCTTTGTTTTTTTTTTTAAATAATTCTGTGTTTCTCTATAATGGATAAAGCAAAACCAGTTTGACTGATGGATCCAAAATTTCAAGGATCGGATCAGACCAGACAGACCTGTTTCAGTCCCATCTGAAATCGTGTCCCACCGTTTCGTAAAATCTTACATTGAAGGGTTTATAAAATTCTCTGAGCTGCTCAATGACCTCCTGGTCTATCTGCACGTGAGTTCTTCCCTTAGACTTGCCCAGACAGCGTGGTTGGCTGCTGCTCTCAGGTTTCTTCAGGCAGGGGAAGCCTTTCGTTCGGTTGAAGTAGAAGTGCTTGTCCGTGATGATGCGCTTGAGGCCCAGAAAGTCCTGCACCCGACCCATCTCCCCAGCTGGGTCTGTGATGAGCCGTTCCCCACTGACGAAGTGGATCTGCGAAAGGCGGAAGTACTGCAACCAGTTTTCCAAGTGCAGGATGTACATCCCAATGCGGATGGCGTTCCAGGAGGTGTCGACGATTCCCTGGCTCCTGTTCTTGAAGGCTAGCTCCTCGAAAGTGGGGATGTCGGGTTTCTTTGAAAGGGTCTGAGTGTAGTCAGAGATGGCTCTGGTAACCGGGTTTCGTACCACCACAATCAGCTTGGTATCGCGGGACATGCTGGAGATGCGTCTCGGAGCCTCCCGTGTCACAAAGTAACTGGGCGTTTTTTCCATGGTGATCTGGCTGTCTAGAGTCCTGGGCATAAGGCCTCTAAATAATGAAGGAAAAAGGGACAAAATGATGAAAAATGAAGAAATAAATTAACAAACATATAAACAAAAGTATCATGACAAACATGACAAACAAATAGAAAACTGTAACACATTTTAAATTAATTTAATAGAGTTGTTTTATGCAAATATTGAGGTTATACATACATATACATATCTATATCTATATCTATATCTATCTATCTATCTATCTATCTATCTATATATTTATATATGCTAAGCAGGCTAATCTTAATAAGGGTTAGGGTTAGGGTTAGGGTTAGGGTTAGAATTTACGTTGTTATGGATGCAGTTCCAACTGTAGAATCTAACAGACTATTTTTTTTAGCCAAGGCAATAAAATCATTTTTAAATCAATATTTTGCATCAAATGATTGATTTCTTGAATAAGCAGCCATGCAATACGCTTCATGTCAGGGTCCTGAATCACCCTGTCGGAGTTTACTTCTCAATAATGACTGGCTCGCTGTACATTATCCCATTATCTCTCACATACACACACACACACACACACACACACACACACATATATATAGCTTCGTGAATGTTATGAAAAACTGCACTTCTTTTGCCTTATTCCTTTTGTCAAAATAAACTGTTATGTTTGCATCCTGTATGTGAATGCAAAAATGATTAATAATTGCACATCTATGCTACATTTATAAGGGAAGATCAACCTTTTCTCTCTTTAACAGATTTAGAATTCTTATCTCCTTGTAATTAAAGTCATTGATGTTTCTGATCCATTACTTCATAGGTTTACCAATGTGTAGAGTGAATGTGAACAGTTTCAGCCAAATAATGAGCGATGTGGAAGGTCTCTGGCTAAAAAAGATCTACGTGTTTATTTCCTGTCTCTGATATTAATGGGTCTAATAAAAAAAAAAGTTATTGTTTAAAAAAAAAAAAAACAACACTATTAATGACAGAGTAAATCTATAGTTTTGGGTGAATTTTAGGCCATTACAGAGATTTTGAAATGAAAATAAATAAATAAATAAATAAATAATAAAACACCCTGCAAGTCCGAATAATTGATGAAAAATCTTTTTGCAGTACTGACAAATGAACAAGTAAGTAATAATGGTAATGAGCCTGTGGGTGAACATCTCCTTTACTGACAAGGGAATATAAAACATGTTGGGAAAAAAAAGAGGTGTCCTGTTCTTGAATAGAGCAGAACATAGTCTTCTCTTATGCTTACCCCACCTCTTTCCCAGCTGTCATCTTTTTCATCAGTCCAGAAAGTACATTCAAATTAGATTAGAGGCAGAGACATTTTGTTTTCGACTCTATATTGAAACACTTGATAACTAAAGGCCTGTTCACGCTAGAGAGGAAACCACAGGCTGTCACATGTGATCAAGAAAGCCTTGTCTTGCTTTGTTTATGCCTATCCATTTCAAGAAATGACCTCAAACATTTTAACCAGACTTTTAAGCCTGTATCCTACATGCTCTGAGAGGGTGAAACAATACCCCCCCCCCCCCCAAAAAGACACACACAGTCTATTTTTTTTTTTTTTTTTTTTATGATTGTAAAGCTTTGATAGTGTGCACCTGCAGCCTGCCATACAGCCATTATTTGGGCAAACTCTGAAGATAGTAGACACTTGGCTGTGGAGCACAAGTGATACTGTATGTATGCAATCAGTGTTTATGAAAGTGGGCTGTAATTACAGAAATAGGCCCATTTGAAATGACGTCGCTACAAAAAAAAAAAGAAAAAATGAAAAATGGTAGAGACAAATCAGTTGGTCTAGATCCATCACTTTGCATCGCTACATGGACCGTGAATACACCACAGCACGGACTTGGCAAGTATCTGAAGTTAGATGGATCAAGATTTCAGCTTTTAGTGCCAGATGTAATTGGGGCGCATGTGTGACCATTAGGGGGACTGAGAAGAGAAGTTGTAGCCCTCACATCCATTCACACCTCAATAGAACTAGGCACCAATTTGTGGTCTCCAGTGGCTTCGCAAATTCTTTTTTTCCCCAGCTAAAAATCAACCTCTAATAAAGAGGTCTGAGTTCAACGCAGCAGGACCTTGGTTTTCCATGGCTGGACACCCCATTAGACAGGCTACAGAATCTGGGCAGCTGTGTTACATAAGAGATATGGATGCCTAGGAATCTCTGCAGTGTTAGGGTATGAGCAGTAGGAGCAAGAACACAGCGTGTTCTTTCTTGTGATTTTACTGAAGGTGGAAAAAGGCGAAAGGAAAAGGAGATGCTTGTACAGTAACATGAGCCTGTGAATGGAATGTCCCAATCCTTGTTGCAGAAACTCACAATGTATACACACACACACATACACACACGCACGCACACACACAAAAGGTTTTAATACTTTCAGCCAATATTTTCTGTCCCTTATCTCCTGGGTGAGTGTGATGCTGAAGGGCATGGGGAGAATTATCAAATCTCAGCCATATCCCGTACTAGTGGTCATAAATCACCATCACCCGCATTACGGATGCACAATAGAGTGAAAGCCTGGGAAAAATCTAGGACACATGAAATAGGTCATTACATTCACCAAGTTTACCTAGAAAAAAAAAACCCCCATCAAATCCTCAAACTTTTGAGTTGTGCATGTGAACTCAAAGCAGAAACACTTTTTTTTTTTTTCGTCTTCTTCTGAGGTAAATGACCTCCTGCTCCATCACCTCCTCTTCTTTTCTGGTACAGCAAGGATTCTGTCTGTGTTCTTCCAACGCTGAAATCAATGTATGATTTTTCTTTACGTAACTCATCTTACTGGCAAAACTGTGATCTGAGGACTGAAAACAATTTCTTTTTGGTTGGTTTTGATTATGTTGATTTCAAATAATAAGAACATAATAACATTCTTGATTTGAATTCTGTTGTGTTGATCAACAAAGGCAAGGGCAAGTTATTTTTTCCCAGCAGTCTAAACAACACATTAGGCCAAAACAGAAGTCACTCAGATGTGTTTGGGCAAATTCTTTGTTGTGTTAAATCT
This sequence comes from Chanos chanos, assembly GCF_902362185.1. Classification (NCBI taxonomy): domain Eukaryota; kingdom Metazoa; phylum Chordata; class Actinopteri; order Gonorynchiformes; family Chanidae; genus Chanos; species Chanos chanos. Next base: position 18,366,547 of record NC_044507.1, read on the forward strand.
CAAGCAATGTGTGGTTGTAGGTCTTCTATCTTAATTAGTATATTTCACACACACTGAATTTTTTTTTTCCCACATCTTGATTTAGGACTGAAGAAATACCCACCTGTCATGATGAACTTTTACAGAAAATGACCATAATTACAAGAGTCAGAAGAATTTGCAGTACAATAGCTAAGAGAAAGAACCACACAGATGATACGATACAATCTTAAAGCCAGGAATACAAGGGTTAAAGAATACACAAGTTTCCAACAGCTGTGAGTCATTCCCCAGTTCTTAATGGGCTTTCCTGAGGTAGAGGTAGCCATAAGTTAGCCTTTCAGTCGCAGAAGTATTGATCCATTTGGGCTTGATTTATGAATCCTCTGCTGGTGGCGAGGGTGTCTCAGTTAGCCTTACGAGTTCAGGGCCGGGGGCAACTATTAATCTTGTATGGAATAGAGTAGCACCTCTCAAAACAATCAGCTTCCCAGTGTGTTTTAAATAAATGCTACTAATCTGAGACGTTAGCCGATGTAATACACTCCAAGCGGAGAAATAATCAAACTTGCGTCTTTTTTTTCTTTCTTTTTTTGTGCCTGTACATCTGTCATATACATATACTCTTGAAGCATAACATTCAATCCATTCACTCAGTTTCCAACAGCTTCATTTATCAGCACGGATACTTAAACATGACTCACTATCTTTTATGTGATTTTCTTTGTCGACAGCGAGATCTTTGGTTTAGCCACACAGCATGCAACCTCTCAATGAACATGCTGCAAAATCTTGATCACCGTTATTTTTCTCAGGAGCATAGGTCTACCATATCTGAATACTACGATAGTTAGTTTCTCTTGATGGAGAAAGAAACTGCGTTAAATGCACAAACTAATGGAATTACATGCTGTTTAAATAATTTCATGAACCCAAGGATATGAATGAAGTACAACAGTGCTTATAAACCTTTTTAAAAATGGATGAATTTGTGAAAACACTCCTGCTGAAAAATCGCTGACTGTAATAAGTGAATGCACAGAGTCAAGGTGTAATTCTGTTTATGAGACAGCATGACCATTATTATTCAGTCATTGACAAGAATGTTCCAGATGTAATGTTTCTGTAGTTTTGTCTTTGACGGAATTCAGTTCATTCATTTTCTTATCAGGAAACAACGCAATGCATTTCTCAAGGATTTTTTTTTTTCTTTATCTCCAACTGTGAAAATCATTTTGTCATTTGAAAGGTGGTCTTTCATAGAATTAATTCTTAATTAAATCCCAATCATCAAGTCAGACAGTAAACAGTAATGTGATTTGCCTTGGGGGGGGGGGGGGGGGTCCGTCTAGACTATTTATTCATTTATTTATTTTAAATTTACTCTGTATAATGCACATACATGTCATTTTTTGCATTTCTTTTATGTTGCAAGATGAGGACCTTTACTAACAAGGTTCAAGCCCCATCAAATAACCTCCTGATGTAAGCAGCATCTGCACTGGGTGAAAAAGGAGAGCAGATGATATGGCTGCTGACAGAAGTGACAAGCTGTTAAAACACTGAACTATGGAAAATATTCCTAAGCCCCCCCCACCACCCCCAAACTGTTAGCGTGATGTGCATGCTCACTGAACACATTCCATATTTAAATATATTTTCCATTTCGCTGCAGTAAACGTCACAATCACCGATCAGATGAGCTGTTGGCCACAATGCACCAAAAGAGATTATTTGATCATCTGCAATTATCTATAAATATCTTCGAAATCTTTTTCTGGCTGGGAGGAACCTGACGATTTCCCACGTAGTTTTGCAGTATGTGTAAGATCTGCTACCAATGTAAAAAAAAATATCCTCAGTATCCTCATTATTCCTATCTCAGCACAGAGTATGTAGTTAATTGTTTCTTGCACCTGAAGAAACCACTCTGGTCTGTAAATATGTATTAGAATCTCAATGGCAAAACTAAATACTATAAAAATACAACCAACAGAGACTCACCAGAACTCGTCTGTGCTGTCCATTTATATTTATATATTTATATTTATTTAAACGTAAACTTTTTAATGCTCACCTGTGGGTTTCGCTGAGATACAAATAAACATTTGACGTTTCTTTCATATTTTTTGTTGCTTTTAAAATTTTTGAAAACGTGCCACAGTCGTAGGCTTCATCCTTAGTTCATTCAAAGCAAAGAAATCTCGCACTTAAGTTCTAATAGTGATCGGCACTTTAATTCATTTGAGGATTTGGTCACTTCATTACTCACACTATAGCTACTATCTGGGCATAATAAGAAATGACACCAGGCAAAGGTGTGATATTACATCGCATAGTCACTCTGTCATTAATTGTCTGCTGTCGTAGATGTAAGTGGCTCTGGATTGGATTGATTGTCTCTCTGAACTATAAATGCCCATGTTTGCTTTTAAGAGGCCAGTGCAGCTCTCAAACACTAAATACTATGGCAATGTCATGATGTCAGAAAGGGTCTCTCATGTGCTGTTATGGAACCTCACGACTGTACCTTGTACAGGGAGAGATATTTCCATACATTCAGGTTGTGTTGTTTCCTTTCGTTAGTATACACTACAATTTGAAGCTGTGTATTTTCATCATCTGAATTTCGAAGAGACACAAAAACCATTACTAAACATTCATTCAACAAGACAGAGTTACACACGAAGCCTGAACCTTTAAAATAACTAACCATGCCCACCCGTTTGCCGCTCTAATTTCAGCCGTACGGCAAGATTGATAACACCGTTTTGACCATCATCCTGCATTTCTGAGATTTCGTCTCAAGAATAATTTACAGTGCAGTTGTCTGCATAGGTTATTGGTAAAACTCTAAATAGATGAAGTCAGGACACATTAGAGACTGGGCTTTGACATTTTAATCATTCTGTTAAAATGAACTGAGCACTGAAAAAATCAATCACCACAATATAAATGTCCTCACATTCTCTTCATATTTCACCAAGTTTTCCACTTTCACTTTCCTGAGGAAAAAATGACTGCATTTATTATGTCTCTAAAATGCACTGTCTGTTCTGTTAGAACTTAATGCATAATTTTGAACGGCATCTACATCACTGGACAGCTGAAGTTGATAAAATTTGAGTTCCTCTCTCTCTCTCTCCTTCTCTCTCTCTCTTTGTGTGTGTGTGTGTGTTTCTGTGCGTGTGTTTCTGTGTGTAGGATTTAATGTTGTAGCAATGGATCTTTTCAGAGATATAAATGAGACATTTGTTATGATGTGGTCAACAAAGTTAATCTTAATGTTGTCCTTCAGCTCACCAATGCAGTTATTTATTGATAAACACATGCTGATACTGAAATTATCTGCATTAAACATAGCTTCATCATCTTAGCTCTGTTCAGTGAGCATAATAATCCAAATGCCAAATGTGCAATTCTCCAGTGCTTGTTTTAATTGCCTGGATCAAAACATTGGCTTCAAAAAAACGTTTAAAAATTACCAAGCGTATTTTGGCACTTTTCAGCCCTCGCATCCAAACATCCAGCAAAGAACACAAACATGTTTATGATTCCCTAGCCCAATCACGCAACTTATCAAAGTTATGGGCTCTCGCTTGAAAAATATTAATACCATTTTGAGCATACAAAATGTATTAGCTTATTATTAGCAGAAATGGGGAAGATGTTTTGAAAATAGAGATAAACCACAAATAGCTTCTCACTTCAAAAAGTTAAACTGCAGTAAATCCTCTCTTCAGAGAAACATAGTTTCTTTAATTAAAGTTACTTTGAAGAAGTGGTTCGCTACTTCTAGATTTCCTTTTGGACAGTGATTACGGCTGAAAGTCAGGGCCTTCTAGGCTGGAGAACTGACATGCAGCACACTGAAGGCTAACATAAACAAAACTAGCACATAACATAAAAAAAACAAAAACAAACAAACAAACAAAAAACATTGCCACAGTAATGAATGAAAAAGTTTATAAGTAACAGAAAAAAAACAGCAAAAGAAATATCTGTGAAATTGGAATTCTCTTCATCTTTTCTTTTTCGATGTAAAACTGAGTGGGTAGTTTCAAATAATAACCTTTCCAACTACATGAAAAAGATGATTAACAACTGAACAACCACTGAAGACCTCATTAAGGTTGAGCTACTACCAAGCTGTTGTGAAATATTGTTTAATTGCTTGTTGAACTACATGTTGTGGAACTTCTCCCCAACACTTTTCATTACTGCCTTATAACTTTGTTGTTTAACATATAACTGAAAGCGAAACTTTTCTGACTTTGTTGGACCTTTAGCAAATTTTGCAAATGTGAGCTTGTAGGTATTCTGAAGATGTGGTACAGACTGCAACCGTGTCTACAAAAGGATATTCTAAAGGTCAGGTGTAGATGAACAATCAATACACCCTGACCTCAAAGGTTCATTTTATAATGTTTGAGTAGCTATGGGAATGATCTTTAACTCTGCAGTGTTTACGTTTTACCGGCATTCATCACTTCTACCCACACACTCAAATATAGCACAACATTAACATCGCATGGTTCCAGCCATTCCTCAGTATTTCTTGTGTATTATGAGATTTGCATATGAGGGCTTGCTTAGGCTTACTTCTGTACTCATTGTCTCGAAATAGAGACATGAAAACCATACATAACTAATGACTTAATCCTGGGGTATTTCTGCTAACCTTGGTATGATTGGATAAGCCACGCTGGGAAACTATGAAGGTATTAACTTCAATTTCATTCAGTCGGACATCTGCAAACAGTAACAGGGCTGTGATGACAATGTGTCTGCATTATTCATCAGGGCCTGGTTGGGCTAATTAAAGTGCTTTATGATCAGTCTGAAGATTGGACAGTAACATTTAAACCAGCTCTGATCAGACTGCTGTTTAAATTGGAAACCATCAATCAAGCAAAGCAGCGTTACTGCAGTGATGGAGGCAGAGATTTAGGGGGTGCATCCCTCTCATTTCCTCTGTACGCTGAACGCTTGTCATCACTCAGACTAATAATGAACGCAGTCCCTATAAACAATATCCCGGCCTCGCGTTCGAGGCGTAACGGCATCGTGAGGAGCTATGTACAACGCATGACTCACCTTGCATACATCATTCTGATACATTGTTTTGTGATAGTTTGTCGTGTATTAGTGGTTTAATCTGAATCAAACGATATGTGAACCGTTTCTCTGGTTGGGGCTCTAGAGCAGAATTTCTCAAATGCCAAGCCGGGGACCAGTACCAGGTTACAAGCTGTTTGCTTCCAGGCTCTAAATATAATGGGGCTTGGGAGGAGTTTTTTTTTTTCTTTAACCCAGCTTTCTTTCAACATTGATTAGATATGAGAGTAGTAGATACCTAGAGAGCTGATGACTCTACTGCCATGACTCTACTGCGGCATTAAGCAGTGTACTTGGAAGGACAGAAAATGTACCATGACTGTTTTCTTAAAGCATTTGATCAGCAATAAGGCAAAGGTTTGGGAAAATATTTCATTCTGTTACAAAAAAACCCAAAACAAAACAAAACAAAACAAAACAAAAAACAAACAATTTTTCTTTTTTAGAAGCGATGAAGAGCAAAAGCCTGCCGGTGTCAACCAGGGCTGTTCTATAAGCATGCCAGCTAGCAAACTAGCTCTGTCACTGTAGTTCTTTCTCATTTAAAGCCATTGATATTCATTCATGGCTGCACCGTAAATATGCTAGCTTGGTGGCTAGTCATCACACTAAGGCAAATGAGCCTCTTTCAAAGTGCATGCCTTACATAAATAGCATTTTTCAGACAGAAATATGTGACTGCGTATACTTTTGTTCTTGAAATTATTTTGAATGCATTGCAAAATGCCATTTTTTTCCCCATGTTGGACTCTCATGAAAAATATCAGTTTCTTGAGCAGTGGCTTCAGTGGAAGGTTCTATGTGTCTTAACCATAGGCGCTCTCGGACCAGACAATTCTAGGGACTCACTGAGAGGAACTACCCACTAGGGAGCTCCTCCAAGAACTACATACCTTCAAGGGCTTTTTTTCTGTTTATATTCGCACCGCCAGTAGGAATACTGAAGCAATGCTTTACACGGATTTTTAAAAATGGCGGTTGCATACCGGTTTGATTTCAAGTCAGCAGCAGAGGACTTTGCGGCAGTGAAAAAAAGGAGAACGTGAATTGTTACCTGGTAGCCTTATAGGCTACATTTGATGCCATATAGGCCTAGCTTTTTTTTAAAAAACAGGCTATTGATGTTACAGGTTACAGATGTTTCGTAATAGCCTACATTTTAGCAGCTAATGTTGAGGTTTTGGTGAATCGTTACTGTCCATTAAATAGTCAAACTGATTTGAGGTCATTGTCATTCTTTCATCAACCTAGATGTACATTATATTTGCATTTGTAAACATAGACTGTTAATGAAACATGACTGGTACGTTTCAAGCTTGTCTGGTAAAATATTTTTTTTCCGGACACCAGACCGACGAGAAGAAGTCCTAGTGGCAACCCCACTGTACACTTACATCACTCATGGTTCCTCTTGTGCTTGGAGAGCACCTACCCTGAAGTAGGAGCTAAAAAGGGCCCTCAAAACGGCATTCTAAGAACTATGATTGTCCTCAGTTCCTGTGGTGCTGACATACAAAAAGGGGTACTTCCTCCAGCAGTTCTAAGAGCTATGAAAAAGTTCCTCCGGTCCGAAGACGCCTGTGTCTGCCAGAGCAAGCCACGGTTTACTGTCATCTACTTGCTGTGACATGCACAAAAATGTTATGATTGGCTTGTTTCATATTTTAACCAACATAACATGCATTATTAGCTAACCAACACATAGACTAGCCCTTCCTTTTTGTTTTTTGATTTGTGAGTAGAACAGTCATGCTAAGTTGACCGGAAAACTTTCAGACCTTGAATAGCCTCTTCCCTGCTCCCATTAATACACATCAGTCACTGCCAACCTTTTTTATTGTAACAATGTAATTATAACCTTGTAGCTTTTAAGTTTATCTGAGACATTTTTACCGTTGTTGTTACAAACATTAAAACATAATAGTTTCTAGCTAAATAACACCCACAGCCTTTACTCAACCCTCTTCAGATCCAAAGGCTACACTAGGCTATGATTAAAAAAGAAGACAAGAGTACATTGAGAACATTGCTCTAAACAATATATGTGTGTAACTTCCATAAGCCTAACCTGAGTCCACCAGTCCCAAAATTGTTTACCGTGGAATACATTCCAATATTGCTTGTAGCTTAGGGGAATATAGGAATATATCAGGCAATGTATCATCAAGGAGTGTTAGGGGTCTGCCTGGGCTGCTGAAATGCTGAAAACACACATTAGACACTGGAACTTTAAGCTTCCTTTTTTGTTGTTATTGTTTTTGTTTATCACACACTTATTTATGTACTTTAAACAAAGTTTCAAATAATCCTTCAGCTACAGTGCAAGACAATTACTAATTATAATCCACCTCTTTTTTTTTTATGTTTAATAAGAGGGAACGGCTTAATGCAGTCTCTACTGGAATACATTAGCTCATTAATATTTCACAGATTCTCTGCTGCAAGGCTGTCCAAGCATTAATCAGCAGTCACTTACAGACAGTATCCTCAGTGAAAAAACTCTATTAGGCATTAATTAGGAGTTAACAATAAACAACCCAGAGAAAAAAAAACACAGACAGATATGAACTACAAAAGCAGGATTGCTGAGAAGGCAACATGATAAAGTGAACTCGTAATATCTTTGTCCAATGAGATGTAGAAAGGAAATGGTTTTCAGATGACATTGAAAATCTCTCACCCCTCACATTTGCCTTTTCTTTTTCATATCCTCCAAATGCAGTCTGTTTATGGGATAGATTACATATTTAAAAGTTCCATCAGAGAGCTGATGGACCAGATCCTTTAGTGAGTCATCCAGTGGACTGCATAGGTTGTTACCATATAAATTATACATAACAGAAATAAAGAACAGACAAACTATAAGGGCTCGTTTGCTTTATTGATCTGGGTAGAAGAAAAAAAAACCAAAACAAATCAGGGAAGAATGAGAACATGGCACCAAACAGAGAACAATTAGAATGTGGCACCGAAATAGACTGCTGAACCCCCGTACGACGACGAACGCAGTGATCAAGTTTCCTAACTCCGCAGTACGGAACAATTATTTGGATTCAAGACAGCTCTCCAGCTGGGGAGAAAAAGGTATAACACACACAGAGACACAGTGAGACTTTGTGGGTAGTTACTCAAAGAGTCTCCTCCTCAACAGAGACTATAAAAAGATGAAAGATCCTAGACTTGTCAATCCCCAAACTCATTTGTGCTGGAGCTGAAAGATCTTTTCCTTGTCAGCAGAGCCGCGGTATTTTTGGTCCCTGTTACTGCAGCTATGGTCCCAGTGAGGGCCAACAGTCAAAGAGGATGTGTCTTCGGTGTGATAAATTGAATATAGCGCGGCTCTAAATCCCTCACAGGTAGAAGACTGCACAGTATTATCAAATTTCAAGGAAATGGATTGCTAATCTTATTTAGTTATTGGTTTGTTTTAAATGTAAAGAAAAAGGTTACGTGAGGTGGGTGTATATGAAAAGCCTATTCAGTTTTTGCATTTACTGACAGCAGTGTGTATGAAATCATATGTTTTTACCAAACATTTGACATACAATTCATATACTGACATAAAATATACATTTATAGTGTTCTGCCTTTAGAGAAGATTCAAACATATTACATGAACAGTGCGCTTCATAATAGACTTCCTGGCCTGTCTTAACTATGCTGTCATCATTGCAGTTTTATTCTTTTCTTTTAGGACCTGGATCCATCCCTTAAACTTTTCAACTCAATTACAGACACTGATTTGCCTAATGAAGTGTAAACTTTGTGACCTTAAACAGCCTTGGAACTATTAGCTTGTTTTTCCAAAGAGAATCAGCTGCTGCTTAGGTTGTATATCACTCCTACTGTTTGTCATAACAGAACGTGCTAATCCTCTGTTTTGAAAGCCATTTGCTTGCTTCAGAAGATAACACACAGAGAAGAAGAGTTAAGAGGGCCAGAGCCTTTCATTTTCTGATGAGGAAATGGGCCCAATCAGCCGACAATGGACATGCACTCCCGCAGGTCTGATGACACAGACGCATGCTGGGCTTTTCCGTTAATTGTATTAATGTTTCAGATTAATTAACTGTCTGTTGTTGCCAAAATTACATCTTATTTATTTATTTATTTATTTTTTTTTACATAAACAGTTTACTTTCTCAGATAACCTCAGCTTAGTAAAATTTTCGATTCAGTTTCGACTTGTGCTTCGGAGTTTTATTGTCTCTGAATTAAAATAGCAGGAAATGATAGTTCTGTGGAATAATGAGACGTGGCCTGCTTTGACTGAGTTTGTGCCAGAGATGCAAATTGCTCACAGGGTACCTGAAGGGTTGTAAAATTGATGCTGAAGGGTTGCGAGTTACTTTACGTCTGAACTTGAAATGCCACCAGACTCCAAAAACAGCAATAGGTAGTTTAGCTGTTGTCTTTTAATACTCTCATTATGGGCAAATGGTTATTTTGTTAATTACGTTATAAACTAATGTGTAATTATCAATGACGGTATATTCCAACAGCAAGAATTTATCCATGTTTGTAATTTCAGAATGTGATTACAAAAGAACATAATTACACTATAAAGCTTAATTATGGATCCAAGCAGCAAAGCTTTTGTAACCTCATTGTTTTCTAACTATGTTATGTGGTCTTGTTCATATTCTTCCTAATTAGAATTTTTCTTTCTTGGTATTAATCCATCCCTCTACTCAGGCTATCAAAACTGTACACCAGTCAGTCTGTATCACTACAATGAAGAATGTAAAATGTTGCAAATTGTGGGTAAAAATGTGTATCCTGCTTCCTTTGTCTTGAGAAAAGAAATCTCTTACATCTCTCTCTCTCACCATCTTATGAGTCCGTAAGACATCAGCAGCCGTCAGACTGGCTCAACAGTCATCACAGAAGTTGGGGAACTAAGCTGATCTCTTAAATTCCTAAAAATATATCCATAAAGGATTGGTCTATTGGTCTTGAGGGTGATATAGTGTTATACCAAAGTATAAATAGATTAACAAGTGCATGGTTGGCTATGGTTAATGTAGAGGGGTGCAGCTTCCACAAGCAGAAACCTGACCTTACAAATAATAACTCTGTCTCAAGGATCCATATCACAGACACTTTGATTTTACTTTGGCCAAAACTTTAAAAAAAAGAAAATCCTCCTAACAGTTTGCCCCATCAATCTGTAATTTCATTGGATGATTTCGACATCGGAATGTAATCAACCACAAAGGTGTCTTATCAAATTTATTGTAGTCCAATGCATACGTCAACCACAAGCCAGTCATTTTGAGTGGGAATTTCATTTTTGAAGAAAACTATCTGACTCTGAAACCCAGTCAGCAAATGAGACCCATCTTGGATGCATGATTGCTAATTGACTGCAAAACATCATACCTAATTTGGTGCATTTTATTCTCTAGGCAGTCATTATAACAAAGGAATTCATGAAAATGGATAAAACTGCATTTATAAATCCAATCATTTGAAAGTTTGCACATTGCATTAATGTGTATCACCAAATGTGTACGAGCTCTCTGTGCCAGTTATTCAGTGTATGAAGTTAGTAGTTTTATATATGGAAAATTCAACCTGATCACATGAAATCTGCATCATATTCCAAAGTTTGTCTTCCTGAATTAGGCATTAAACAATGATGAGGTATTGGCCAGCAGGGGTGCTAATACACACTGACAAATCACTTTCTCAGTATTGAAACCACAGAGAAAATAACTCTTGGGTTCATTCTGGCTGATCACAGAATTTAAAGCACAAAACAGCACCAACCAGTACCTGGAAGTGTACAACCAGGTATCACTTCTCTGATGTTTCTGTTCTACATAAAGACCATGCATACCACACATCATGATATGTATATTGAACATACTGCCTGCCTAAATGGCTAAATCAAATGCTATAGGAACTGCAGGCTGGATCAGAACTAGTGAAGTTGAGCTGAAGTCTGTTAATTAGTCTGTGCTTGGGGTATGGCAAAATCTGAACGTAACAGTTGATATGATAACCTTTTAAATTACAATGTTAGTTACACTGATTAAAAATGGTCTACGGATCATATGGGTAAAGGATGCTGATGGTATTATAGCCTGTGTTATTCGTCATTGCTAGTGTATGCAAAACTGTCATCCACCAATGGTGAGTTGTTAGACTGCTTTATACCTACTGTCATTTAGTGCATGCCTGTTGTAATATGCCGTTCACTATTTTGCTATCCTTTGTTAATTTGTTGGTAATATGCACAAATCCACAATATTTTACTAAAATATCACAAGTGTAGAAATAGGGAGAGATCAAAACAGTGTTTTTATATGCTTGGGGAATATAATTATAGTTGTAATTGATATTCACAAATGTTTTTAAGTTGGAAAAAAGCTAACACAAAATCACACTAATGTGAACTTCACAGAAAAATTATACTGAATGACAATGTGTACATATCAAATCACAAACATCTATTATGTAAATAAACAAAAAATGGATCCTGGGTTACAGGTTAGTTTCCATTACTCGGAGCTGTGCAAAACTCTCTCTCTCTCTCTCTCTCTCTCTCTGTCTCTTTTTTTTTTTTTTTTTTTGCAGTTTTCTTGCATGCTCATTACATCCCTACTCATGTTGAGCAAGTCTGCCAACAGAGCCGAAGCTCCTTTTCTTTTTCAGTTCCAACATCAGCATTGCCGTCCCGTGGGAAAAAGGCACCGCCAATGGAATGTGACAGAGCTGAGCTGCGGGTTCTATAGGAGTTCTGACAATTAGCTTCATGTTTTTCCCTCTCAGCGTTACGATATGGTTGGAACTGTTTGAGTGGTAAAAGCGAGGGAATGTTGGACATGAAGGAGGGCTGTTCATTTGCATATGTTATTTTCGGGTAGATTGTTAAGGATTTTCCCCTTACAGTTTTCCACTCAAACTAGGCCAGGGAGGTAATGTGCAGACACGTTCACTCTTAAGTGTGAAAGTTTTTTAAATATAATGCACAAAGGGAGATGGCTGTGTTACCTCAGAGCAGTTAGCCTAGCAGAGTGCAACACAAGGATTCTCAAAGCAGCTGCTGGCAGTCCTTAGTTTTAACACATTTTTATATAAGGCAGCAAATAGATATGGTGTGGTTAAAAATATACAACAGATTAAAAAAAAAACATATTGTCCTGTCAGTCCATACGATATATGAGTGGAATACGTACTGCATTCCCTCAGATGGCTGAGGTGAGTATGTTAGATAGAGAAGGGAGGAGGCAAGAAATATAGTGTGTGTATGAGAAAGGGCTATGAAAATGGACTGTGAAATGGTGCTGTTCACTCAAGACAAGGAATTAAGCTGGAAAATTTCTGAAGGTTCAACGACTCAGAGACTGTTCGCAGGAGCACTCATAAATTAATTTTGCATTAAATTCAGCATGCAGCTATGCGTACGAATTCAATTTCGGGGGGGAAAAAGAAGATAAATAAACGTTTTCGATTCCTTTTCCCCTTTTTCGACCAGTTTCTTTCGAGCAGGCTCATTCCGCGTGTTGTATCTCACAAAGGCGGTGATAGACCACAGTCATTTGAACTGGATCAAAAATTAATCGTCCCAGACGAAGTGAAGCCCTAACTAATGACTGGCTTCTAGATCATTCTGGCTCGCTTCCAGACTGATTCAACACATTCAACATTTACCCATAATATCCAGCCTGTCCCACTATACACTCCCAAAGGTATCAATCCTGCATCTCAGGGTGTTTTGTGTTTACTTCCATCTTGTGCTGGTGGCCTTCCAGCTCTAATGACTAATTTACTGTAAAAACCACCAAATCAAAACACCCTTGCCCTCAGGCTTTACCTTAGGGATATTTTCACGTGAGACTTGTTTTGATAATTAATGATACGGTAAGTTCTACAACTCGGAGCCTCGCTAGGATTAGCAAATCCCATTAGAAATGCAGGGAAATGCCAGGCTATTGCAAATTCACAGAGAAATGTGTATGTGTGGGTATTTTTTTTCTTCTTCTGGTAAAAGTGCACTATCCAACTCTCTGTCCTCGTCAACCTTTCTGACGATAGCTCTTCTCGGCTCCTTTCCCCCCTGAGCCAATTAATGGTGGACCAGGAAGAAATTCTTGGCTGCAGCAAATGTTAAAAGGCCTCACGCACAATTTGAACACTTCTCGGGAAATCTACTTGAAGAGCCTCTGACTCCAGTAAAATCAATAGAGCTGAGATGCCCTTTTAAGTTCTGATGGTGTCTAGTGGTGCGTGCGTGTTTGATTTTATGATGTAGTTCAAAATAGAACGAACAGCCACGGGAGTATAGTGAAAATGGTTGAGGTCCCATACAATGGCCATTTTAAAAATTCTCATATACTGATAATGGGAAAGCAGTCTAACAAAATACAGATGAGACTATGAGGGCTTTTTTCCACTCTGGAGGAAAAGCAGGAAAGAACACAGCAACATTTTCCCTCTTTTCCTTTCACATTTAAGTTTCATATGAAGAAGCCCAAGAGGGGGTGGGGGTGGGGGTGGGGTTATGAATTGCACAAGGAGCTCGACATTTAACTGAATGCGTCAGGGTCTATCACTGTGTCTCACTGGCACAATGAGGATCTCATTACTAACAAGCAGGGATGGAATCGCATTAACTTAACTTTGTTCAAGTCTCTGTCAAGGCCAGGGTGCAATAATTCGGACAATGCCTGCTGACTTTAATGGAGATGATCTCCGTCATTGCTGAGATTGAATTAAAATGAATAACAAGACTCTAAAACACATTATTAAAAGGACTTTATAAGGAACTTTCTACATAATCAGCCAATTCATCTTTCTCATTACTCCTGGCCTTTATTACAGGCATTATTGTCCCTCTTATTGCAAGATGTCAGTGGCTAAAATAAAATTGCTCTCAGTGAGGATTAGGCCAACTGTTTCAGTGTCCTGGCCTCAGTGGCATTTTAATTAACAGGCCCACGAATAGTATTGATGAGTTTGTGTGTGTATGTATGTGTGTGTGTGTGTGTGTGTGTAAGAGAGAGAGAGAGAGAGACAGAGAATGTGAGTGTATTCATGTGAATAAGCAGATGAGTGTCCCTGCAGTGTGCACCTCTGTAATTTTATGTCTCTCAATAAGGGTTCGATAGAAAGAATACCATATGATTTAGGTATAATTAAACTTCAGTTGTTTTTTTTAAGACTGTAAGGAAAAAAAAGAAAAAAATATATAAATAAAATAATAAAAAAAATTATATAATGAAAATATATATTCTATTCTATTCTGTTGTATTCTATTGTGTGTGTGTGTGTGTGTGTGCGCGTGTATTACCTAGCCTGATGAATACACAGGAAGACAATATCACAATAAGAACTGTTGCACTTACTGTAGTGCTGGAAAGTCAAAATATTATGAATATGGCAGAGTAAAGCTTGCTGTATGAAATATGACGTAGAGGTGTAACTGTTCTCAGACCTTTGGCACATTTATTGAAACTGTATGCTTGTTCCAGGCTGTCAATATTTCTGTAATAGCTGTCATAGACTCATGGACTAATTCACTGAAGTCACTCACAGTATGGGTTTTTGGGGTTTGAATTTCTTGTACATACTGTGCTAGCTCTCTGTATATGGTCCATTGCTTTAAACAGATTGTGTTAGAAAGAATATATTGAACACATTGTCAAATGATATCATTTTGCAGATGTGCCATTTTGTTAAATCCTCTTGGAAGAAGCAGATTGCTTGTCTACCAGCAATTACTGTCAGATATTTCGATTCCCTGCGGGGTTTTTTTTTGTTCTTTTTCTTTAAAAGTTGTATGGTATGGCCAAAAGTCCATTAATACTGTTTTGTTTCATGCCCCCCCCCCCCGCCCCATCACTGTTTCTTATCACTCCTCTCATCCTAAAGTCCAAACACAGGGAGCTGTCATCGATTTGAGTGATTCACAGACACATCCAAACCGATAGACTTAAGCACAGCAGGCTCTGTATGAGTGGGCCCTTAAACAAACACAAACACGCTTGAATGTGTTTCAGTGCTTGTTTCTAGCCGACTGAACAGATAACAGCATGAGCCACAACACCTGCTAATGGCTTTGGGGTCTCCTCTCATACTGCCATAAAGGCTTCTATGGATTTTCTCCATCAGGTTTTGGACATGACCCATGGGAGGGGAGAGAAAGCCCCCCCCCAAACAGCGTGGCGTTTTGTCGTCCAAGTGATGTGATGCCTGTGTAATTACTCAGCCCCTGGCTGCGACGCCAGTGTGTGTGTGTGTGTGTATGTGTGTGTGTGGGGGGGTGGGGGGGGGATGACTGGATGAGTGTGTTTCACTGAGTACCGCACTCCATAACCTCTATCCACTGGCTCCAGTGTTACCCTCTTGGCTGCGATCGTGAATGCGACATGCAGTGTGTGTGTTCTCAGTAC